>NC_090307.1:18744802-19045552 GCF_039906515.1 Pseudorca crassidens
ATGCATTTGTAAACATAAATTCAAGTACTGGAATAACTAAATAAAATTCAAAATTTCTCAAAGAAATTGTGGATGTCAAGGTTTCTTAGGCTTTAGTTTGAGAAACATAGTGTACACCATTCACTTGGCATTCTAACATATTCTGCCTGATGCTATTATTTAACCTTTTATGTATATTTCCACCTCTTATTTTACGTGGAATTAATCTATACATCTTTTGAAAAATACAAGAGAGCATTTGAAACCTTTTAAAAATATATCTATAATTATTTTTAGAATAACTTGGCTTAAAATCATGCCGACTTTTGAAGTGTTAATGTATTTTTCAGAATACACTGGTGAAGAGGGGGCAGCTAATTACTTAATCACAATGCTAGGTGGTTTCCAAGACAGCATCTCTGTACCCAGTTACCTTTTGATGTCATATAGGCCTGATTTTCCATGAAATCATATTTTTGTTCTCAAGATATGTGCTTGTAATGGTTTTTTAAATATATATTTAGTGAAACCACAATTATAAAATGTTAATTTTGTGATGGGCAACAGATAAAGAAATAGAAAAGGTCTATTCACCTGAATCATATTTTTAATATAATTTTGTCATTCTTCTCATGGTCTCACATTTTCCCTCCATCATCTTCTCTCTATTCAAGAAATTAAGCCTTTTTGTTCTCCTTATCTCAAGGTAGGAGGTGATAAATCAGAAAGAAAAAAAAAAAAAGGTAAATCAGAAAGAAAAAAAAAAGGATACACATTCTTCCTTCATGTTTTGAAAGCTATGAGGGATGGTGAGGCACAGAGAAAACATCTGAGAACAGCTATACTATCTCTCAATACCTGCACGGCATACACAACACACACACACAGATATGCATGCACACACATACACTTCTCTCTCTCTCAAAAAGAAAAAATAAATCCCCAGGTAGGAAAAGCCTTCTAGAAGATAGAAGAGTATATTAATAATAAGTATGGGTGACCACTGTTTGGGTGGCTTCCCATGAAGAAGCCTGCAGAGGTAAAGACTAAGGTATGTGATCTCTGAGAGCCCAGGGACCAACCCTCTGCTTCCAGAGTAGACCTCTGAGGAGGCAGCAAGTCATTAGAAGGAAATGGTTACATGGTAGGGTTTGACTAGTGGGACCCCAGGGCCATAGACTAACCCATTCTTGTCCATCTGCTTGCTTCAGACTGGTGTCATTCCTATGTCTCTGAGTCTGGCACGGAAACAGTGCCAAGAAATCTTTTGTTAAGGGTACAGGCAAATAAGAAAAAGGATCCTCTCCATAAAAGCAACCTGCATGAACAAAGAACTAGGGACCATATAGAGTAATATGCTCCTGTTATGTCTTCTTGAGGAACTGACCCTTTTATTATAATGAAATAACTATCTTTATCCCTTGTAATATTCTTTATTCTAAAACCTATTTTGTTTTTATAAGTAAAGTCTAGCTTTCTTTTGACAAGTCTTAGCATGGTGTATCATTTTCCAACCTTTTACTATTATCTTATCTTACATTTAAAGTGCCTTCTTTTTAAACAGCATATAGTTGGGTCATTTTTTTAACCCAATTTTACAATCTCTACATTTTAACTGAGGTATTTTGACCATTTAAATTTAATATAATCATTTATATGGTTGAGTTTAAATCTATCACCCTGTCATTTGTTTTCAGTTTATCCCATTTGTTTTTTGTTCCCCTTTCCCTTTTTTCTTTTTTTTTTTTTTTGACTTCTTATGGTTTAACAGTATTTTTATGATTTCATTGTTATCTCCTTTTTTGGCTTATTAGCTATAACTCTTTGTTTTGTTATTTTAGTGGTTGCTTTAGGGTTTATAGGATACATTTTTAACTTACCAAGTGATGTTACACAACTTCATGTATTCAAATGATATTATACCACTTCATATACAGAACTAGAGCTTTACAATAGTATCCTGCTATTCTTCCCCTCTCAAATTTTGTGCCATTATTGTCATATATTTTAGTTTAATACTACCCACACTTAATTGTTATTATTTTTCTTTAAACAGTCAGTTATGCTTTAAAGTAATTTAAATATTAATTAAAACATATATTCACCATAGATTCCACTTCCAGGCCTCTCCATTCTTTTGTTTAAATCCATATTTCCATCTGGTATCATTTTCCTTCTGTGTGAAGGACTTTCTTTAACATTTCTTTTAGTGCAACAATTCTTTCACCTTTTATATGTTTAAAATGTCTTTAGTTTGTCTTGGATTTTGAAAGACACTCTTATTGGGTATAAAAATCTATGCTGGCAATTTTTTTCTTTCAGTTCTTTAAAATTTTCATTTCATTATCTTTTAACTTGCACTGTTTTAGGTGAGAAATTTGCTGCCATTCTTATCTTTGTTCCTAAGTATGTGATGTTTTTTTCTCCCCCTTTGTCTGCATTTAAGATTTTCTCATTACCACTGTTTTTGAACAATCTTATTATGATGTGCCTTGATGTCGTTTTCTCTACATTTCTTGTGCTTGAGGTTCATTGAGTCTCTTAGATCTTTACGATTACAGTCTTCATCAAATTTGGAAAAATATCAGCTGTTATTTCTTCAAATATTTTCGCCCCTCCCTTCATTTGGAGGACTCTATTTATACATATATTAGGCCACTTAAAATTGTTCCATAGTTTGGGACTTCCCTGGTGGCACAGTGGTTAAGAATCTGCCAGCCAATACAGGGGACATGGGTTTGAGCCCTGGTCTGGGAAGATCCCACATGCTATGGAGCAACTAAGCCCGTGCACTGCAGCTACTGAGCCTGCGCTCTAGAGCCTGTGAGCCACAACTACTGAGCCCACATGCCACAACTACTGAAGCCCACGTGCCTAGAGCCCACAATAAGAGAAGCCACCACAATGAGAAGCCCACGCACCACAATGAAGAGCAGCCGCTGCTTGCTGCCAACTAGAGAAAGCCCACAAGCAGCAACGAAGACTCAACACAGCCAAAAATAAATAAATAAATACATTTATATATATAATAAAAGGGTTGGATGTGGTTGCCTCTCAGGAATGAGAATTAGGGATGGGGAGGGGTAGACAGAGCAAGAAACTGCTTTCCAAAAAAAAAATTGTTCTGTAGTTCACTGATGCTCTGTTCGTTTTTTAAACTTTTCTTTTTGTGTTTTATTTAAATAATTTCTGTGACTATGTCTTCAAATTCACGAATCTTTTTTCTGCAATGTCTAATCCTTGTATTTTTCACCTCAGCCATTTTAGTGTGTATGTCTGAATGACCATCTAATTTTTTGCTACTTAACTTTGTAAACATATAGAATACAGTTGTAATAACTATTTTATTGTCCTTGTCATCTAATTCTTATGTCCTTTTTAAATTAATTAATTTTTTCTCGTCATCAGTGATTGTGTTTTCCTCCTTTTTTTCATGCCTAGTAATTTTTGATTAGATACCAGATTAGTTTTACTTTTGGAGGTACTGAATGTTTTTATATTTCTATACATACTCTTGAGTTTTGTTCTGTGACATAGTTAAGTTACTTGCAAACAGTTTCACCCTTTACAGTCTTACTTTAAAGGTTTGTTAGGCAAGATTAGAGCAATACTCATGCTGGGGCTAATTATTCCTCCCTAGTGAGGCAAGATCCTTTTCCTCCTAATACCCTGTGAATCATGGGATTCTCTGTTTGGCTGATGGAAACAAGTAGTATTTTCAACTCTGTGTGACTGTAAGGCATTTGTATCTCTAATCATTTCAGGTGAGTTTTACCCCGGCCTTGAATAGTTTCCTCACACACATATCTGATCAGCACTCGGCTAAATATTTGAGGGGCCCCTCAGTAAATCTATGGAGTTCCTTCTCTGTGCAGCTCTCCACTCTGCCATGCTCCTCCCTGTGTAATCCAGCTCTCCTGATCTTGTCAGTCTCTCAGCTCTGCCTCCTTAACTCACGGATTCTGCTAGGTTCTCCTTGGGTTCCCCTGCCTGCACTGCAACCTAGAAATTCTCTCAGGGTGGTAAATCTGGGGGCAATTCTATAGCTGGTTTAATTAATTTGTTTTAAACTTTCTCTCATAACTTGTTGGCCAGTGTCTTGAAAACCATTGTTCCACACATTTTGCTAGGTTTTTTGTGTTTTTTGCTTGTTTGTTTGTTTTTGGTTGTTTCAGGCAGGAAGGTAAACCTGGTCCCTGTCTGGTTCCACCTTGGCCAGAAGCAGAAATCTTGTTATTTTTCAATTTGCCTCTTCCCACCCCCTGCAACACCTATAATTGATTTTCTATGAGGTAACTGAGAGCTCTGGTCCTTAACACATCTCCAAAATAATGGCTTGGACATTCCCGGTCACTACTGAGTCTCCAAGGTTACCCAAGTGAATGGCAGTGCTGTAACCATATGAGCATTTTCTTTGTTTAACTGACAGAGGAAAATATAAAGTCACGGATGAGCTTCCATGGAATATCATGTTTCCAGGTGTACTGGAGTAAAAGATTATTGATTCAAAGCCCTCTAATTGATAAGAGAAATCATGCAAATGATAATAGAATAAGTTTATATTTACTCAGTTGATTCTGTATTCATTAAAAAAAGACAAGTAGACAGTGTAAAGGATGGCAACAAGAAAAGATTTACAGTATTTAAAAGGAAAACTACTTTTAACTTAAGCAGATATTTATGAACAAAAGCTTTGATCATTTAAAATGAGTATTGTCTATTTATTTAAAGAAATTACTTAAGATCTCTATCAAGTAGTTAAATGAATGAGATTTTTTTCAAAGCCTCCTTGAGTTATTGTCTCATCACTAGTTTTCCACAAATTCGTTTAGTTACCACATCAAACACAGATAAGAACCCCTACATGGCAGACGGTACCTTTCTCTTTTATACCTTAAAGTGACAAATTTTCTTTTCCGTTAAATATATTCTCCAATTTAGCCTGCTTTTCTTTTTTAGGTCTAAATTATATATTGATAAATGAGCAGAGATTTTAAATTAATGAAATATTTTGGTGTGAAGATACCAATACTCTTATATTTATAAAATGTTAAGTTTTCAGAAAAGAAAACCTTCCCTGAGGCCAACGTGGCCATCCTGGTTTGCCAAGACAGCACCCTCTGCCTCACGTTTTAGTCTTTCAGCAGAAAGAAGAAGATTATAAATTGAGAAAACTTACCCTCAAACAAAAGTCTACCTATCTTTAAAAAGAGAGTGAGAGAGATGGCTTTCACAAACATATTTCAGTTTGCTTTAATTTATTAAACTCTTATGAGGAAATTTCATACATTTTTATTACCTCTCTACAGTGACCTAAATCTGCTTTTCTCTGCCTTTCAGGAATCCATGAGAATTTACCCTGTTTCCTGTTGGGAGTCTGGAGGAGAGAGAAGCAGAGACTGGAATAAGAAAGGGCTTCAACAGGTATGAAGTACCAAAAATGGGACTTGAATCATACATAGCATTTCAGGGGTGGGGCCAAAGGGGACAGTCAGAACACAAGTTGAGAGACAAGAAAGAAGAGGAAGCATTTAGAAAAGAGTGAGTAGTGATTCGGCTAAAGCATCAGGTTTACATGGAAGAATGACGGCCACTAATACTAGAAAGGGAAATTTGACTTCACTATAAAAGGGCTTCAATACTAAGCTGAGACAGTTGATGTTAATTTAGCCACCGGTAGTGATTGTTAGACATTTCTGAGTCAAGAAATGATAAGAAACACCAAAGGGAAACCAGTTCATATCTTACTGTACTTCCTTCCTGTCTTTTTTCCTACACTGACTGGATATTCGTTTTTGAACTTTCATGGTTGTGATAATACCACATATTCTGAATTATTTTATAATACAACTCTGTACTATTTTAAAAGCTTCATAGCACTCTAAATCAATGTACCCCAGTTTATTCAACTGTTTTCCTATTTTCAGACATTTCGTAGGTTTACATTTTTTCACAAAAACAAGATTGGCGAAATATTGATCGTTGCTGAAGCTGGGTGATGAGCATGTGGGTTCATTCACTGATTTCAGTTTTGTGTACGTTAAAATTTTCCACTCTAAAAGGTTTCAATGTTTTCACTATGATAAACAACGCTATAATTACAAAAGAAAGAAAGAAAGAAATGGTATGAAAGGGATGTGCTTTAGGATTAATCTGGAAGCAGTGGTTGACCAAGTGGTGGGTAGAATGAGAAGGAGAACGGGGCCCTAAAGATCAGAAAAGAGGTGATGGTTCCCTAAATCTTCATGGCCTTTAACGGTTTACCAGGTACTTTCACATACAGAGTCTTATTTGATCCTTACAATAACTCTATGATGTAAGTAGGAAAGGTATTCTATTTTAGAGATAAAATCAAGGCTCAGTTCAGATCCTCTGATTTATGCCAGGGTATTGTTCACTGTACCATGATGCTTTTTGACAATTTGGAGATCAACTCTACAACTGCGGGCCTTTAAATACTGCTCAGCCTTGGAGATTCTTGGGAGTTCTTTCAAGGGCTGCAGTTGTAGGCTCAAGGCAGTTCAGCCGCTTCTTATCATAGCTGCTTTTCTTACGTAACGGACTTTCACATGAGATTTCCTTTGATAAAGGAGTTCTGCGGGGAAGGATGGATTGGGAGATTGGGATTGACATACATACACTCCTATGTATAAAATACGTAAATAATGAGAACAGACTGTATAGCTCAGGGAGCTCTACTCAATGCTCTGTGGTGACCTAAATGGGAGGGAAATCCGAGGAAGAGGGGCTATATGTATATGTGTGGCTAATTCACATTGTGGTACAGCAGAAACTTAACACAACATTGTAAAGCATCTATACACCAATAAAAAAAGGGGGGTTCTAGAGGCCAGCAAATAAATCAAATAAAAGACAAGTTAAAAATTGCCAACCTACAGAACTTTGCAATTAATTAACTATGAGGTGTGACAGAGATAGGGAAATCAAGTCCTACCTTGTAATATTTGTGCCTGGGTACTAGGAACAATGGTAGCAGTGGCAATAGAAGTAAGGAAGGCAGAGGAGTGGCTTGGGAAGGCAAATATGATCATTTTGATTTTGGTTAAAGATAAAGATATCATTGAAGCACCCTGCAGCATCTGGAGGATAATGAAGACCTAATTTCTACTCACAAAGATTTGACATTTTAATAAAAGACTTTAGTAATTGATGCTTGACAGTTAAACTGAAATGAATATCTCGGTCAATAATTACTTCTAAGAGAGGAACTAGTATAAACTGGAGTAGTCAGAGAATTCTTCATGGAAAGTTTGGAATTGAGCTAGACCATACACTATGTCTGGATGGTTGATAGAGGATTTTGGTCAGTAGAGCTGGCCACTTACATAACTTGCCAACTCTGCGTGGCATTGATTTGGTAAAAGGTAATGCTTTGTAATTTTGTAAATGTGTTAGGATGAATTCATTGTCTGCCATTAGCATAGGAAAACGTAGAGTGAGATTGTTCCAAATCCCAGAGGACCACCTGTGGACCCAGAGAAATCAAATAATGAAAACTGGATGTGAGATGGTATTGATGACAGCAGCTAGATCAGCACTCAGGAGCCGATCATGGGCTCTTCCGTCATGTCAAATGATGAGGTTGACTCTAGGTCAGATCAGAGCATAGGATGTAAACATCCAGCTTCATGGATGTTTCTACAGTATCACTAAAAGGATCGATAGGAATTAACCTTATTCAGGAAGAGGCAGCAAGGAAAGTAGCAACAGGTACCACCAGGAAGAGGAGACCTAACAAAAGCAGAAGCCGAAAAAGTCATGATGATTTCCTATCTATTCTTACTTCCATGTGGCAAATGAAAAATGGCTTTGTCTGCAGAATCTGCATCTACTGGACCTGGCTGGGAATTCTTTTCAAGGCAGTTCTTTGTGTAGGATTTCAAATGTCCTGCTGCTCATAGGACACCATGTAAAAAGACCTGGAGAAAATAGCAAAAATACAAATATGTCCACCAAACAAAACTTTGCCTCCTGAAAGCATTTCATCCTAGAATTCAGCCTGAACAAAGAACCCTAAGACATTCCCTTTTCCATTGTTCTGAAAGACTGTAAAAGTTTTCTCAATGTAATTTTTATCACCTTTCTTTTCCTCCTTTTATTTTTTTTTACCATTTATGAACATATGTGTTTTTTATGATATTCACAACATGCTTGTGTCACAAGATTCAAATTTAATTTCCTGCAATTACTGCACAATATGCATGGCAAAAAAATGATATAAAAATGACAGAAAATAATGAACAGTTACTCCATTGCTGCTAAGTTAACTTCTGGAAATAAAACTGAAGCATACCCAAGTCGAAGCTTTTGATGTCTGTCCCCAGTCCATGTCGTTTAGAGGCATTGGTAAAAATCGTTAGAAATTTTCAAATCTTCTGATAGTAGCAGGATTTGGTTTATTGGGAAATTATCATCCTGCACATCCGGAGATTTAAAAGAGGTTGTAACTGCCCTGTAACTACTCAGGAAATGTGGAGGCAGGTGGTTAGCTGGTGGTTCATCAACAATGTTTTGCACCTTCTAATTTGGAGTCAAACATGCTTGAGCTAATTTATTCATGTCATTATGTATCTCATTTCTTACAGGTAGCAATAATGAATTTGTAGACAAAAGCTTATTTATAACAGAGGTGGAAGAGAAATCCATCCTCCTCCTACTTCTGTGGAGACACGAAAGCACTGTGATTACAAACTCTGAATCTGGGGCCGTCAGACCTGGTTTAAAATCCTTATCTACTACTTGAAAACTGTGACTCTAGGACAAGATCTTTAACCATTCTAAGCCTCAATCTCCCCATCACGAAAATGGACATTTGAAAAGTTTTTACCTCATAGGGATGCCGGAGATTAAATCAGATAAGGCATATAATGTGCCTGGTATAATGATGTAAGCACTTGATCCCCATTAGCTATTGTCATAAGGATGACGATGCCGCCCGCAAGAACAAAGGTGAGTGACCAAGGCCTTCTCCCATGTAGAAAATAATAGCTATAGTGGATTGAGATAGATGTCGGAGTACAGTGATTTCTGCTGCATGAGTGACACCTCCCACCTGTGTTTATTTGCTTAGTTCTAATTCAGGAATCCAAAAGAGGGACAAAATATGTTTTTGTCTTACTAGGTGTAATTTTCATGAAATATCATCCCTGAATTGGCTTAACTTCTCCCAAATGTTCATGAGTGCAAGAAAATTCGTAAGTAAATAGTAAAAGAAAGAAAGGAAGAAAGGAAGGAGAGAGGGAAGGAAGAGGGAGAGAGACAGAGAGAGAGAGAATTGCAAAAGATGACTGACTTTAAAGATAAATTCTTTGGGGGGGAAAAAAAAAAGATTAACCAACATCATCTCCTGCTAAATAAGGTACACTGACATCCATCATGTTGGCATTTGATGGCCTACAGTTCTGCAAGAATGAGCCACGCTTTAATGTTTTTACTCCATTAAAGCATAGAAAAGACTTCCTGAATAGGATTAGGGCTCTCTGTTCCATCTATTTGCTTTTCTTAGTAAACTTGCTGCCAATAAAATACCCAGTTATTGAAAAAATAAAATGACATAATGGAGGATATTGAGGATTATTTAAGCCTCCTTCATGTTGCCTGCGTTCCCTGGCTGCCCACTGCTTCTTTACATTCCACCTATTACTCTAAGTGTATCTAGTCTTCCAGGCCTTGGATTGGAGCTGACAGGAAAGGATGTGTCTAGCATGAGTCAAGATTCCTTGGGTGTCTCTGCTCAAGGAGAACAAAGGTGAAGAGGGATGGGTTCTCTGAACGGGACTGAATGAGAATTGAACCAGTTCTGTATACTGCCTGCTTAGAGCCCCATGTTGAGAGTAGGTGTGACCTTGTATCCAGGCTCAATGGGAACAAGGACCAGTCAAGTACGATTACCGAAGTCTGCCATGGGCCCTGTATAACAGCCACGTGTTTATGTCATTCTTGATCCAAAAGTTAGGGACTCACATTGGATTACAGAGGCAGATCAGGGTACAGGGGCAGTGGTAACAAACGAAGTAAGGAAAGTAGGGCCATAGAATTCTAGTTCTCATGGAAAGCTCATGACTATAGGTGACCCATGGGCATCGGCTGGTATCACATCTCCTCTCCGTGGTTGATACAGTTGAACAATGAGACTGGGACTGTTTAAACAATCACAGACTGACCACTGATTCACACCATCGCCACCTTCACCCTCTGCAAACACACACCCTCATTTTACTGGACTGAACTAAAAATCATTTAACTTCAATTTTTTTTTTAATTCATTTTTCATGGAAGCCCAGGTCGCCTTGCTTAATCAGAATTTGGGATACATGTTTATCACCCAGACATTTTTCATGTTTTGAATTTCATAAGCTCCCCATGGTTATTGAAACATTTTAATGAAAACACAGCCATAATCATTTTGAAGTGATTGAACACATGGATGTCTTGCCTAGCATGGAGTACATTTTTAAATGTGAGTAATAAGCCAGTGGCATGGAAACAGCAGGTTTCCACCAAAAAGCCATCTTGAAATCACATTTTGCACAGACCCGTTTCACGTAAACAGAAGTCTCCCATCACCAGAATTTCCACTTCAGTGAACAACAATGAAAGAATCCACTGGTATCTGCTTTAGTGCAAGGTTTTTCCGTGGGTAAGTGCCCCCAAGCTAGTTCCCTTAAATGAGTTAAGGGTCCATGTACGGGAAACATGAATAGTTCTGTTGTAATGTACATGTAAGCATTCACGGAGTTGATTGATGGTGACCCCTGTTTTCTTTTGAATTAATACCAAATGCAAAAGAAAATGCTTTAAAATTAAATGTTTCATAATAGTCGCCCATTGAAAACAGTATTGGTAGATGTGAACCAAGGATTAAAACATTGGTTCAATACCATCAAAAGTGTAAGTCAGCAACCTCTTTGCAGGAGTGGAGGTTGAAAAACCCTTTTCCTTCGGTTTCATTAATGCAGGTAGAGTGTCCATATCATCCTCTGTGCTCTGCAGAACACATTTATTATAAACTTTTTCAGTGCTGGTTCCCGAGATGTAAGAGGGACAGTGACAGAATTGAATTGTCCGGAAGAGGACAAATGTAAGAAAGAGGGGAGTTTGGAAAGTATGTCTTATGAGAAACAAAGGAAGGAGATATGATTTTTTTTTAAGAATCTAAGTTGTCTTCATGGAATTATTAGAATAATTTGAGAAAGAAGGGCAACCTGCTATTGACTGTTCCCTAGAGCAGAACAAAGAATGGGGTGGAGGTGTCACAAAAGCAAATTTTGCCAAAATATGAAATGGTTGCTTCTAAAGATCAGTGATTTGGTTTTCCCATTTTAATGCTTGTTCCAGCAGGGGCTGGTCTCTGTACTTCAGCTGCTATGAAGGGTGTATCCCTGCCCTGGGATGAAGGAGGTACTCCCTTCAAAGGACTATCAAATTCTCTAATTTCTTCCTTATCGCTCTTTGGTCTGTCAGTTTGGTTTCATTCAGCCTTTGCAATATATATGTAGTTTGTCTCATAGCAATCAATGAAAGGATCTATTTGGAAATTGTGTCAATGAAATCTTTTCATAGATGAAATCATATTATAAATGCACTTAAGGAACTCACCATTTAGAGGAAACAGAATGTAAATCTTTTGTTAAGAATCCTTTTGGCGGTGCAAATAATGACTTCCAAAAGGCAACGTTTTGATTTCCTTGAAATGGATTTTCTTACACAGAGACATCTGTATATCCCAGCAGTGCGGGATGCCCCGCAGGTCAGTAAGTTGTAGAAAAATTCTGATTCTTTTCGTGTTGTGGGTAAAACATGGAGGCCCCGCCCTTCTCCTCTTCTCATTGAATAAACACTTCATTAGAATGTTTCACACTAGCAATATTAACACCAAGTTAATGAAATTCAGTGTCATCAGGGAGCTACAACGTTAACTTCTTGTGCCCTGTGTGGGGATTCAAAGTCCTCTTGCCTGGAGTTCTTTCCCAAGCCTGGTACTAATTAACTAGGGGTCCGCTTGACCTGCTTGAACCTGAATTGCCTCATCTGTAGAACAGCAGTAACAGCACTGTATGCCCTTGGCCGGGAGGGTGACATTCAAAGGCACTACCACATGTAAAGTGTGTAAGTTTAGGGTGCCTTGGAAGAGCAGCCTCTCTTCTGTCCAGAAATATTTCAATATAGAAGGAATCTTTAATCCAATGCCAGTTGCCAAAGTATCACCTAGCCACACTCTTTGGGGCAGTCTTTTACCTCTAATTTCTCTAAAAAGATTAGGAATTAGAGAAATATCCCATTTAAAGTGATAAATAACAGTAATGTTCTCTAAAGTCGTGTTCAAGAGAAGACGTTTAACAATACACACTCAGGTAGAAGTTAGTATTTAAAGGGATTTACATAAAATTAGAGGAAATTACATAAAATCATTTGATAATTTAGAAGATCTTACTTTCGGGGGGAAATCTAGGAGTTTGCTTAGGGACAGAGTCACATTTTGCATTTTCTTGGCACCATTAAAAAATTCTTTTTCTGCTAAAAGGTTTGCATGGTCTCAGAACTGCTGTCTTGGTGAGGTTTCTAGTGAGGGGCAGGTAACAGTATTTCCACAAACATGAATATTTACCTCATCAGACCAATGCCCAACTGGTCTCTGGAATGTCCACAATCACAAACAGATCCCAGAATATACAATTATGTCCTCCAGCCTAACATTTTGTATTTTCAACAATCCAACATCTAGAGCTATCCTCTATGAACGATACTTCCCTTTTGTTCTTTCTCAAAATGAAATGAAAAGAGCAAATCTGGTCAAGAAAAGAAAGTGGCCATGACACTTGCTGTGTGACCCCAGGCAAGTCACTCCCCCGCTCTGGGCCTCCATTCTGTATTCGTCAATAAGGAGGTTGGACAAGACTAGGTGTTGACAAACTACAGTCTGTGGGCAAATCTAGCCTCCCGCTTGTTTCTATACGAGCTTTAAAAAAAAAAAAAAAGTGGCTTTCATTTCTAAGTCATTGATAAAAGATCAAAAGTAGAATATGTTGTGACATGCAAAAATTATAAGAAATTCAAATTTCTGTGCCATAAACGTTCATTGGAACCCAGCCACATTCATGTATCGTCTACGGCTACTTGCCCACTGAAATGGCAGAGTTGAGTAATTATAATGGGCCTCAAAGGGCCTGAAAAGCCAGAAGTATTTACCATCTGCCCCTTTGCAAAAAAAGTTTGCTGACCTCTGTCCAATTACTAAGGCACTTGCCAACTCAAATCATTCATAATTTCTTCTCACTAACTTTATCTTAACTCTCTTTCTTTCCTTAATCTTTAGATGTCAAGAATTATGGAAACAGAATCTAAAGTAAGTGAAGAAATACCAACAAAGTAATATGGCAAAGCCAGGGATGGCATGCAGGCCTCATTTAGTGCCCTCCTCAGCTTTCTACTCTTATCTCTACGGGGACATCTTTCCATCTGAACCTCTGCTCCTCCCCGTTGACCTTTCTTGCTTGGGCTCACCAAGATCACTTCCTGTATGCGTCCCCTACTGTACTGCAGTGATAGTCGACCCTTAGATTTCTATAAAACATGTCAAACAAGAGAAGGGAATATTACTTTATCTTACAAAGGTACGAGCAGACCTCAGAGATACTGCAGGTTCGTTTCCAGACAACCACAATAAAGTGAATATTGCAGTAAAATCAATCACACAAATTTTTTGGTTTCCCAGTGCATTTAAAAGTTACGTTGGGACTTCCCTGGTGGTGCAGTGGTTAAGAATCTGCCTGCCAATGCAGGGGACACACATTCGAGCCCTGGTCTGGGAAGATCCCACATGCCACGGAGCAACTAAGCCTGTGAGCCACAACTACTGAGCCCGTGTGCTGCAACTACTGAAGCCAGTGTGCCTAGAGCCCGTGCTCGCAACAGGAGAAGCCACTGCAATGAGAAGCCCATGCACTGCAATGAAGAGTAGCCCCTGCTCACTGCAACTAGAGAAAGCCCACACGCAGCCACGAAGACCCAACGCAGCCAAAAATAAAAATATTTAATATATATATATATAAAAGTTATGTTTACACTATACTGTAGTCTACGAGGCATGCATTATGTCTAAAAAAAACCAATGTATACACCTTAATGAAAAAATACTTTATTGCTAAAAATGTTAATGATCATCTGAAGCTTCAGCAAGTCATAGTAGTGCATCAAAGATCACTGATCAAAGATCGCCACAATGAATATAATAACAATGAAAAGCTTTGAAATATTGCAAGAATTGCCAAAATGTGACATAGAGATACGAAGTGATGAGCTGTTGGAAAAATGGCACTGATAGACTTGCTCAATGCAGGGTTGCCACAAACCTTCAATTTGTAAAAGATGCAAAATCTGCGAAGCACAATGAAATGAAGCGCAATAAAACAAGGCATGGTTGTAATAAACAAAAACGTCAAAGGAATTAAAACCCTAATCTCACCTGAAGCTATTACCCTCGTCTCTTTTGTCAGTGACCCCTTGCAGCAATTCAAATGACTATTCATTTATAACATTTACTGAGCATTCACTATAAAATGGAGAGAGAGTCTTGAACCTGGAAAGCAGTCATTTTGGCTGTGATCACAGCCACAGGTGGACAACCTTCCTCTCTTCCGTCACCTTCAATCCCTTTGCTATCTGCTTTATCCACATACAGTCACCTTTAAAAAATAGGCATTCTCCTGTAGGATATAGAATCACATATAAACTATTGCCCAGAATCTTTTACTTGCTATTACACACAAAATATATATAAAATTCTCACGTTTATAGGCTTTGCCTTCTGAAAATAAGAGTTTGCAAATTATCAAAAGGTTGTAGGGAAATTCCTCTAAATATCAACTCCTACTAAGGCTGCATTAAACATCTACTCTTAATCACAGCTTAGAGAGCATCTCTGTCAGTCTGTCGTATGGACCTTCACCTATAGGAATCCTCTTAAGTGAGCAATGAGATTTTTATTTTGGCTGATGCATGAGGGTCATAAGTTAAATCTCAATGAAACTCAAATGCAGATCTTTCTCAGTAATGGGAAAAAAATAAAGAGAATGTATGTAATCTCCTCAAGGCAATGACAGTAAATTTGTAATAAGAATTTAATGTCATTGATAAACTCAGCAAAAGCTTATCTGTGCCTTCTGGGTTCAAGATCACATGACAAATACTATGGAATGTAGAAAACAGTACCCGATGTGAAGGACAGAGAAACTAAGACAAAGAGGAAAATCACAACATAACTGTAAGGGGCCCCATGAAGCAATGCCTATGAGAGCTTAGAGGTTCACTTTCTGGGATGAACACAGACAGCTTCTTGGAGAAGGTGGCACAGGACCCGGGCCTTGAACGCTTGGGAGGCTTTCACCGGGAAATATGAAGGAGACAAATTTTGGCCTGGATGGATATACAAGGTCCCGAATAGAGGCCCACTGAAATGTGTTACTGAAAATTTCTCTGGCAGATAACTTTTCTTGGTTCATTGCTAAAAAAAGAAAAAGAAAAAGGATAAAGGATAGTTTTGAAGTCAGGATTTTTCTACATTGCTATTTCTCACTTCATATCTTTAAAGTTCAAGTGCCCTTTGAAGACACTGTTCTGAAGCTTTTATAAACTAATCTGAGGACATTTGTACCTAATTTATCCAGAGATGATAGGTCCTTGTACTGCACACATGGTCTGCATACTCTGGACTGCTAAAGCCACTCGGATGATTATTTTTATTGGTTTTATGATGGCGATAAAAAGAAAGTGTGTTGCATTTACAAAGATTTTTTATACGTTATTTATACCTAGGATATCTGGTTGCATGCTCCTAAGTAATAAAAATGAATGGATTTATCTAAATTTGTGGCATAATACAGGAGGGATAGAGGAGCTTTTGTCTGTCATCATGAAGAGTGCTAGGGCAAAAGGATTAGGGAAAAAGATTTTGAAAATCAGAGTTCTTGTTAGTGCCTCTTAATGGACTAACAATTTAGACCTAATTGATCACAGCTTTAATTGTCCATAATTTCTATATACTAGGTTAGCCTTGTGGGATGTTACTAATCAAATTAAAACTCATTCAAAGCAATCTCCAATTACAGAACGTTTTGTCTCTCTTTCAGGCTTGGTGAGTCAGGGGCAATGTTGTGTTGATGACAGGGTGAGCCACATGCCTGCACAGTTTAAATGGCTTTTAAAGAGACTCATTTTCACAGAGTTGCGCTGCCTAGTGGCCTTCTGAGATTGCCTCTAACAAAAAAGTAAGGAGACTTTAAAATTGTTTAAGTTAAGAAAAAAAGATATTGCAATTGTGTTTCCAGTTTAAATGTGTGGATCTGCCGAACTCTTCACATCGGGTTTGTGTGGTGGCCTCGTTCATTACGAACATAGAGTCAGGGGAAGTGTTATAGACTGAATGTTTGTTGCCCCCAAAGCTCATCTGTTGACACCCTACCCTGCCCCCCATGTAATAATGTTAGGAGGTGGGGCCTTTGGAAGGTAATTAGGAGTAGATGAGGTCATGAGGCTGGAGCTCTCCTGAAGGGGATTAGTGACCTGATAAGAGTCCCAAAACAGTTTGTTTCTCTCTGCTCTCTGCCATGTGAGGATACAATAAGACAGCCATCTACAATCCAGGAAGTGGGCCCTCACCAGACACCTGATCTGTACTTCCCAGACCCCAGAACTGTGAGAAATAAATGTTTGTTGTTTAAGCCACCCAGTCTTATGGTCATCTGCTATGGCAGCCTGAACTGACCAAGGCAGGGAGCAGTGACAATCCTTGTGAAACCTGAGAGCAGATATTTTGTTTCCGGTCAGTGTTGAATCATGTGATTTTATTGTGTTGGGTTATAGACCAAGGAAGAGATGGGTGGGCTTTCAGAACTCTTCTTTAAACCTGAGGAAACCTTAACCTAAAATTCCTGCAATCACCTGCAAGAGAAAACATAAGCAAAATACAGCAACCTTTCCTACCCCAAACCCATGGCCTAATCCATTGCCATATTCTTTCTTGGCACGTGAAAAATGCCTGTCTATTAAAAGCACTTTTTAACCAACAAAGGGAGGGACACATTTTGAAAATCTACTCTGTGGTTGCTAAAGGCTGCTAAAAACAACAGAAAAGAGTGCAGGTTTGTAGCACATATCCTCTGGCCTTCTTTTAGGCTGATGGCGATTCTCATTTCTATCCCTAGTTGTTCTCCAAGATGAAAACTTTAAAGCATCAATTTCCACAGTCACCCAAATCCATCAGCAACCTCTTAGCTTTCAGAGTCTCCCAATAAGGGAACTTAGAGTCCCTCTCACTGTCCTGCTGTCAAAATTCACATTTCCTGCCTCGACCTGTTATTGTGGGAATAGCATCCTCCACTGATATTCCCAAGCACCCCACATTTACCTCCTTTTTAATTCTTCAAGTGCTGTTTTAAATTTGTCTATTTATGACTGTAAATTTCTTGGGGACAGAAACAATACCTTCTTCACATTATATCCCTAGTATCCAGCTCAGACCATGGTACAGAGAAAGCACTTGATAAATACGTTAAATAAATTTATAATTCCTGTGTGTAGGGCCCAGTCTGAGCAACCTCTGTCTTACCCTGCACTTGACTTGAATCAGAATTCAGTTCACAAGTGCACTTTGGGGCTCTAATTTCATAATGTATTGGACAGAAAGTTTTTAATTAACATCTCATGTAGAGGTGGGAAGAAGATTCACACCAAACACTACCTGAACATCAAATTCTTTTTTTTTTTAATATCTTTATTGGAGTATAATTGCTTTACAATGGTGTGTTAGTTTCTGCTTTATAACAAAGTGAATCAGTTATACATATACATATGTCCCCATATCTCCTCCCTCTTGCATCTCCCTTCCTCCCACCCTCCCTATCCCACCACTCTAGGTGGTCACAAAGCACTGAGCTGATCTCCGTGTGCTATGTGGCTGCTTCCCACTAGCTATCTATTTTACATTTGGTAGTGTATATATGTCCATGCCACTCTCACTTTGTCCCAGCTTACCCTTCCCCCTCCCCATGTCCTCAAGTGCATTCTCTACATCTGCATCTTTATTCCCATCTTGTCCCTAGGTTCTTCATGACCATTTTTTTCTTTTTTAGATTCCATATATATGTGTTAACATATGGTATTTGTTTTTCTCTTTCTGACTTACTTCACTCTGTATGACAGTCTCTAAGCCCATCCACCTCACTACAAATTACTCAGTTTCGTTCCTTTTTATGGCTGAGTAATATTCCATTGTATGTATGTGCCACATCTTATTTATCCATTCATCTGTTGATGGACACTTCAGTTGCTTCCATGTCCTGGCCATTGTAAATAGAGCTGCAATGAACATTGTGGTACATGACTCTTTTTGAATTATGGTTTTCTCAGCATATATGCCCAGTAGTGGGATTGCTGGGTCATATGGTAGTTCTATTTTTAGTTTTTTAAGGAACCTCCATACTGTTCTCCATAGTGGCTGTATCAATTTACATTCCTACCAACAGTACAAGAGGGTTCCCTTTTCTCCACACCCTCTCCAGCATTTATTGTTTGTAGATTTTTTGATGATGGCCATTCTGACTGATGTGAGATGATATCTCATTGTAATTTTGATTTGCATCTGAACATCAAATTCTTATTCCTGGTTAGACATCTCTGGTCTTCCCACAAATTTTGGTTTTCTCAACAAATTTCTCATCTCTTACCACTTTGCTTTCCCCACAGCCTCTAAAAGAGCCCCCTCTATAGTCTCTGCGATTCAGTTCCTCCTCTCTGCTTGTATACCCCATTCAAAACAAGTTGTCAAATCAGCTGAACAAGGGTGATCTCATTTTCCTCAACATACTAGAATGTGTGGGGGGAAAAGAGGAGGAATTCGGAGGGGTTGAATTGACTACAAATAGTGGATTAATGAATGACCAATAGTATACCAAAAGTTAATTGGAGAACACATTGTTTATCTATTCAAGCTACTTCATCATTTTTTTTCTTAGAACAAAAGTTCTAATTCCAGCCTGTTCTCTGCCTTCTTATTGTAAATTTTCTTGATCCTCAGCAAATATCTTGAGAAATCTGTCAATACTACCTCGAGTTGGACCCTTCTAACAATTTTAAAGAAATAGCTTCCTTAAAATTATTTAAATTTATTGTCTTGGAGAAATCACTTCTAAGCTCAGGGGCCAGTCTCTGACCAAAAGTCTTTTGTTCCTTAATGAAGATGATAAAATATTTTTATGCAAGAGACCAACTCTGGACATTCTGGTGGAATTTCTGGCCACAGTAAATGCACAGGTATGATAATACCATCTACATTATAGGGTAACTACGAGTACAAAATGAGATCCTACATTTTCTAGCACACAGCAAATAAATATTAGTTTTTATTAACAATAACATCAATAATGCTAACACTGACTAATGATTATTGTAATTTTGAAGAGCTGTCTACAGAATTTTGGCAAAAGGCCTTATAAAAATGGTATAGAAAGGATCCTTACTAATCATTAGCATACTATGCCAGCAACTCAACCTAAACTCAGAGCCACTTTAGTACAATTATTAATACTCCTATATCCTGAGGCATCTTGACCTAGACCTTCTGAACATCCTTATTATGAAAGACTCGAACTTAAAATTCTCTAAAAAGAAATCCACTTGTCATTTTTCTGTTAAGCAGCGAGATCTCATGGTTTTCTTTTTTTTCCCTCCTTTTATGCTATTTTATTATAGTCTCAAAAGCAAGAATGAGAGTTTTAGAAGGAACTGATGCATCAAGGACCAATCACGTTGGCTAACGACAGGGGTAGCTTTTTTCAGGAAACTTTGGAAATAAAATCAGAACGAATGTTGAAGAAACGGGTAATTGATTTCAAGGACAAGATGTTTAGTGGTTAATTCCACAAAGGCAAGGAAGCCCAACTTTAACAGAGATTGTCTGGGTCCACAGCAAAGAAGACAACAAGTCTAACAGTAGAGAGAGAATTCAACTTCTGTGACAGTGCTTGATAGTGTAGAAGCCAAGGAAAGACTGACCTTTAAAGGGAGGGAGACGCAAGAGGGAAGAGATATGGGAACATATGTATATGTATAACTGATTCACTTTGTTATAAAGCAGAAACTAACACACCATTGTAAAGCAATTATACTCCAATAAAGATGAAAAAAAAAAAAGGTCCATCTGGGGGATGTTACCTGGGAAACCCAAGATTAGGGATCCTGAGTTTGAGTCATTTGTGGCTTAGTTCAGTGGAAAAACCTTATAAGATGAGACTTCCTAGTTAAAGGAAAAAAGGGCTTTAAAATTCTATAAACAAGTGTTCTTAGGCTTCTAGGAAATCAAATAGCTTTTATCAAAGATTCGATGAATTAAGTGCAAATGATTTAAAAACATGTGGATTAAATTTCCTTTAAAGTGCACATGGGTTTTTAAAAGTTAATAGGAAAAAATTTGCTTTATGAAACTCATTTTGGTTTTTTTTTAACCCAATAAAAGGAGGCAGATATTTGTTTCCTCCCATGAATGTATCAATGTACTAAACACCCCAGTAATGATCAATTATTATTTAAATTCTATGATTTTCCTTGGGACAGAGAGGAAAATGAAATTCTGTATTATGTATGAGGCAAGACTTAAGGGGTAACTAAACTGACCACAGGAAGATTTGAGTTACTCTTGTATCTATCAAGGGATTGCAATAAATACAATTTTAGGACACTTTCTGAACTAGCCTAAAGGTTATAATTATCTTCTTTAGTCTTATGAAGAATGATTGTCATGGAAAGAAAACAAAATGTGCAATCAGAAGTCCTGGAATTAGGTTCTGGCTTCTCCACTAATAAGCTGTGTGATCTTGGGAAAATAAATGGCCATCTCTGAATCATAGTTTAATAATATCTACCTGAAAAGACTGTTGTGAAGATACTTACACAATAGAGGGTATGTAAAGACATCAGGTGAGCTGTTAACATTTTTAAAAGGTATTTTTTCCCTTAGATTTCAGTAATATATAGAAGGATCTAAAAATCTACCTAATTTCTAATCCATTGGGAATATTTAGAAACTAACTGAAAATCAAAGATAGTTTTCCTTTAGGTCATTGGACTCACAGGTTAATGATCTATTAAAACTTATTCTGTATTTTTCATCTCTAAGAACATTTTCCAAAATGTGTTCCTTGAATCAACATCTATACATGATGATGTGGCCTCAGAACAACACTGCATGATCAGAGGAGTTTGCAAAATACTGTATATTCTTGTAAAGAGTCAGGATGCTCTGTAAGCATATCAAAGTCACTGAAGAAGAATGACGGGTGGATCGTGGAATCTTTTTAAAATTTGAGACCTATTAATACCATGGAAACACTTTGACAAATCCTTTAGGAAAAAAAAATTTTTTTTAATGTATAGATTGGTTTGGTAAATAAGAGTTTCTTTTTATTTTCCTTAAGACAATTTCTTCAAGCTCCAAGAAATGATCCAAGAAGAGAAATTTCCTATTCCAGGATTTAATTTGAAAACTGATAGTCCACAATCTCTATCTTTAAGATTTTATTTTAGCACAAGGCCTGCATATAACATGTACTTTATAAATATTGATACATAAACTTTGGTCTTCTTCTAACTTACTTTCTCTTCTAAATACTTTTTTTTCCATTCATGCCTCATATAAAGTTGCTCTGTGCTCTTGACAATTCGAATTTCCTTCTTTTCAGTCTTTTCCAGCTTTTTATCTCTTTCTTAAGGTAGACAGATCAGAATAGCTCTTGAAATATTTCAGTTGTGGATGGACTACATATAAGATTTGCTATTTTGCTTCTGATGATGACCAGCACCTTGTAGACCTTCTTGGTGTAAACTCAGGAGGCAAGAGGATTTCCACACTGGACTCGAGTCTGTAACTTATAGTCACCTCGTACTTCTGTTTTATGGAAATACTGTGTTAAGAATGAGGCATATTGAGATACCAATATGCTATGATTTAAGAATACTCTGTAACATTTCTTTTTGAGGAATTTTTGCTACATACTGCATGTGATAGTAATTTGTTTTTTTAATCAAAGCCAATATTTTAGTGACACGTTGTTCAATACAGCAACCTAAAGTGTTTCTTTTTTATGGACAAAAATATTAAGTAAATTAAAGTTATACAAATGCATAAGCAGAAATTATACAGAGGGAAAGCTTCAAAAATAGCACAATGACATGTGACAGTAATTTGAAGCAAACATTTTTCAAAAACTTCGATTTTACTGATCTGCCTTCCCAGAAGCCAGCTCCTTCCCCCCCCGCCTTCTGCCTTTTGCCCTTTCCTCATGCCTATTTAAAATTCTACTGACTTTCCCAAACTTTCTCAAATTATTCCTCCCTTCATAGCTTCTACTGTTATTCCAGCATTCCTTATCATGTTTAATTAGACATTCACACAAGAGAATCTTCAATGAAAGGAAAAAAAAAAAAAGGTTTCACATAAGTTTTGTGATTGTTAAGTTTTGAAATTGATACATATTATGTCTTTTGAAGTTTTGAAAGTTTTGAAATTGATACATATTATGTCTTTCTTTTTTAAGATTCCCAGGGTACATTGGCATATAATGGCTCTGAGAAGTCTGGTAGAGAGAGAAATCTGGTGAACAAGGATTAGTCTAGTGTTTTCAAAGGATTTGATCCCTGTTTCAGGAGGAGAACGGTTGGAAAGACTCATGTTAATAAGCTTATGATCCCCTAATGCACAGGACAGTGCCTGGCACTCAATAAACACATATGGAGTTATAAGTATTTCTGTTCAGTGATGACATGGTACAGTTGAAGCAGGAAGTGGAGGACCTGACTTACGCTTTCAGTATGCTAAGTGGCAACTAATAGAAACCAACCTTGTCCAATTTGAGCAGAAGAGAAATTTTTTTAAGAATAGTTACTAGCTTCCAGTAATTCTAGGATAAAGATTTAGAGACGATACGGCCAGGAACACTCTAGAATGATGAAGATGCTCTCTAAAGCTGTGATTGAGTAGATTTTAAAAATTTAAGGTTTATTGTTACCTTTTAGCTTTTTTGTTTGTTTTGGTTTTTTGTTTGGTTTGGTTTTAATGGTGGCAGTATGGTGTTGTGGCAGAACCTGGGCTCAAGCCCTGTGAACCTGGGCTTGAATCCCAGCTCTTTCTAAGCTTCTGGACTCAGGAAGGTCAGCCATCTCATCTAGGTTGGACAAAATAATGATCAGAAAACTCTGGAGGGCTCTTATGAGGTTGAAATAAGGAAATATATTAAGCTCTTGGTACACAGTAGGTGACACATAAATGTAGCTATATTACATTCTAAACAGGAATGTGCTTCTAATTCAGAACACAAGCCTTTAATCACCTGGGGGCACTGAAGGGCCAAGGAAGAGGGGGCAGGTTAAAAAGGCCTGAGCTTTCCCTGGGAATCGGCACTTGTCACTCCAAGGCACTTGTCACTGTGAACCAATTTGTCACCTTGGTTCCAAGACAGTGGCTTGGAGGCAGAGGTCTCCCTTACACCCAGACCCGAGGGACTCTTTGACCACTTCCTTCCTTCTAAAGAACTGGCTGAATGTTTGGACTAAAACACTTTGACTTCAAATTTTTTTAAATGATTTATTGATTCTAATTACATTTTTTTAATGTATAGCAGAAACTAGTTAACTTTAATTTAGGACTGACATTTACATCCTGCCTAGGAACTGAGAATCCAAGGTGGACAATTCATTTTCATTTGGGTGAAAAGCATCATTTAAATGTCATAAAACTGCACATTTAACATTTGCAGTAATTACAGGACTTTAATTTAATAATAAATCTCTCTGTCTTTATCTATTTACACACTTTCCTCTGTCCTGGTCTGGCACTTTCCTTAGTGAATCAACGATCACTAACTGCTTCTTTTTGAAGTGTAAATATGTTTTAATTCTTCTTACAGGCCAAGTAGCACGTTTACTATTTAATTGGTAATTACCTTTTCCATGAATTACTTCCTTTGGGGGGCTCCTCTCAGGAGAGCAAAGAATTCTGTTTACACTGCCACCGTGGAAATCAATCTCCCTCTCATTCTGAGGGAGGCGGCTTCACGTTGTCCCCGGCGAGCGAGCAGGGGCTCCACTTGGTTTTGGGTTTCAGCTCAGGGGACACCTTCCTCTGAGAGCCACGCTCATCCCAGCTCTCAATGGGGACAGTACAGTATCTCACGGGAATACACTGGGGATGAAGATTGAAAGACTATGGAAATACTTTGCGATTTTAATTTGCCTTACATTGCAGTATATACGTTTAATATTTTAAAAATCTTTCATTGAATTATGGTTGAATTACATGTAAGGGTTCAGGTAGTGGAGGTCTGTCCTAAGGAAAACTAGGCAAAGTGCTGGTTTCCATAACCCACTGCCAGGAAGCTTCGATGAGGTTAATGGAGACGTGGGAAGGAATAAGGGGCTTGAATGCCCTTTGGAGAGTGAAGGTTAAAATTACACGTCCTGGATAGAGCACGAGATGATCATTTACACTAAAAACAAATCAATAAAATATCAAGGCAGTTCATAAGCATGATTTTCGATATTCTGGAATACACAATACAGGAGGAGCAATATAATTTAGCCTAATGTGAACATTACTCTTTAGCCTATTAATTTCAATTCTTTTCTTTTTTTTTTTTTACTTAGATAATGCACACATATGACACAAAATTCAAGAGAAGCAGACAAATGTTCTGTGATAAATTAATCTCTGGCTGAAATCCTTCAGCCACCCAGATCCCCTCACCAGAGCTAACAGCTATTTCCTCTTTTATTCTGGACTCTCCTGGGGATAATCTTCAACATATATAAAACAGGCATGCATATTCTTTTGTTTTCTACAAATGGTAGCATACTATACACAGTGTCTCATGCCTTATTTTTTTTCACTTGATGACATTTCTTAGCTGTAGTATTACCTATGGAATAGACTCATTGCTTTTAAGTGCTGCTGAGAATTCCATTGCATGGATTTACCAAAATTTACTTAACCTGTGTTAAATTAAACAAGGAGGCCATTAGACTGAGGTGGCTCTAATGACAGTGGTGGCCTACAGAAGTAAACAAAACTCTTAGCCTGTACATGCCTCAAGGTTATGAAATTGCAACCTAAGGATGACCAATCACAAAGAGCCAACTAGGCTTTAAAGTAGAGCTGATCAATAATTTCCTTACTTCACTTTCCCCTTTTCTCTGTAAACATCTCTCCCAGAGCTGCTGTGGGTAGAGCACTCCTAACGACTTCCTGCCCCGTGAAAATTGATTTTTGCTCAAATAAACTCTTAGAATTTTTAATATGCATGCCTCAGTTTATCTTTTAACTTGTCCCTCATCGTTGAAATTCACATGGGTTCTAGTCAATTCCTATTATAAAATACCATAGCGAATGTTCTTGATTATAAATTATTTTATACCTGTGGAGGTATGTCTGCAGAATAAATATCTAGGAGGAGAGTTTCTGGATCACAGGGTATATACTTCTAAAATTTTGATTGATGTTTCTATATTGCCCTCCATGAAAGTTGTAAAGATTTATGCTCCCGCTAGCAGTTTATATGCTTCTTTCCCCACAAGAGAGCTTAGCTGTTATTCCTGTGCCAGTGCCATACTGTTTTAATCATTGTACTTGATCATTGTATCATGGTATTGATAACCGGTGAACTCAGTCTTCCTTAATTACTCTTTTTTTCCTCAAAATTTTCTTGCCTATTCTTGCCAATTCATTTTTTCACATGAACTTTACTTTATCATATTTTGTTCTAAAATAACTCCTGCTTATATAATGATTGAGATTGAGCTGAATAGATTAATTTATAAAAATCAGCATATTTTTTAAATTGAGTTTTCCTACAAGAAAAAAAATGCTTTTTCTTTTTTTCAATTCCTCTTTTATGTTTCTTGGTAGAATTTAACAAAATCCAGTAGCCATCCCTCATTAAAACTCTCAGCAAATTAGCAATAGCAGTAAATGTTCTCAACCTAAGTGGTATCTACAAAAAAGCCACAGCAAACAACACAGTTAATGTTGAAAGACTGAATGATTTCCCCAAAGATCAGGAGCATGACAAAGGTATCCTCTCTTACCACATCTATTCCTTATTATAATGGAGGCCTAGTCAGCAAAATGAGATAAGAAAAAGAAATAAGAGGAAGCCAAATTGCAAAGGAAGAAGTAAAACTCTATCCACAGACGATGTGATCATTCCTGCAGAAATTCCTATGGAATCTATAAGAAAGCTACTAGAAATAATACATGAGTGTAACAAGGTTACAGACGACAAGATACACGGATAAAATCAATTGAGTTTCTATATACAAGCAATGAAAAAACAGAAATAGAAAATTTAAAAAATAGCATTTACAATGGCATCAAAAAACCTGAAATACTTAGGGGTAAATCTGACGAATAATGGGTAAGACTTGCACACGAAAACTAACAAACAATTTGAGAGAAAAGAAAGAAAACCTAAATAAATGGAGAGAGATATTATTGCTATGGATCTGAAAACTCAGTACTGTTATGATTTCAGTTCTCCCCAAGTTGATGTACAAATTTAATGCAATCCAATCAAATTGACAGCAAGCATTTTTGAAGAAATTGAAAAACTGATTCTATAATCCAAATGGCAATGCAAAACACCTAGAATAGCCAAAACAACTTTAAAAAAGAACAAAGTAGAAAGACTTACACTACCTCATCTCAAAGCTTTTTTAAAAAGATATTTATTTATTTATTTATTTTTGGCTGCATTGGGTCTTCGTTGCTGCACGCGGGCTTTCTCTAGTTGCGGGGGCTACTCTTCATTGCAGTGCACAGGCTTCTCATTGCAGTGGCTTCTCTTGTTGTGGAGCACAGGCTCTGGACGTGTGGGCTTCAGTAGTTGTGGCACATGAGCTCAGTAGTTGTGGCTCATAGGCTCTAGAGCACAGGCTCAACAGTTGTGGCTCATGGGCTTAGCTGCTCCGCGGCATGTGAGATCTTCCCAGACCAGGGCTCAAACCTGTGTCCCCTGCATTGGCAGGCAGATTCTTAACCACTGTGCCACCAGGGAAGCCCCTCAAAGCTTTTTTTTTTTTTGCGGTACGCGGGCCTCTCAGTGCCGTGGCCTCTCTCGTTGCGGAGCACAGGCTCCGGACGCGCAGGCCCAGCGGCCATGGCTCACAGGCCCAGCTGCTCCACGGCATGTGGGATCTTCCCGGACCGGGGCACGAACCCGTGTCCCCTGCATCGGCAGGCGGACTCTCAACCACTGCGCCACCAGGGAAGCCCTCAAAGCTTATTTTTAAAGCTACTGTTTCCAAGAAAGGGTGAAATTGGCATAATTATACACAAGTAGATCAATGGAACAGAATAGAGAGTCCATAAATAAACCCATATATTTGCAGTCAGTTAATTTTTGCAAAGGTGCAAATACATTTTTCAACAAATGGTGCTATAATAATTGAATATGTATGTGTATGATATGTAAAATTGAACTCAAAATGGATCATAGAAATAAATATGAAACTTGAAAATATAAACCTGCTAGAAGAAAATATAGGAGATATCCTTGTGACGTGACTTAAGTATAACTTTCTTAGACACACATGCCCAAACTATAAAAGTTAAAAGCAAAAAGTGATAAATTGAACTTCATCAAAATTAAGAACACCTGCTCTTTGAATGATACTGTTAAGAGAATGAAAAGACAAGCCACATACCATACCAAGAGAAAATACTTGCAAATCTCATATCTGATAATAGACATTTTTCTAGAAGCTATAAAGAACCCTCAATGTTCAGCAATAAGAAAATAAACAAACCAATTAAAAAGTTAAAAGCCAACATTTTAGGAAGCTAAATTTAAAAGCTAGAAGAGGTAAACCTGGCTGCGATATAGAATGGAGGCTAAGAAATCAATTATGATGAATCTTTAGGGTTTTTTTAATTTCATCTGTAAACATTCCAGTATACCTCCTTAAATAATAGGAACTCTTTCAATAAAATATAACCACTATACCATTACCACAGTTTAGGAGCAATTCCATTTGACAATCCAAGCATAATAGTTGCAGTATATTATATATCCACTATGTGGCAGAAATTTTAAAGACATTGTTGAACTCACAGCAGCCCTATAAGATAGATGCTAAAATGCCTGCTTCAAAGATAAGGGAACTGAGGCTTAAAGACACTGAATAACATGTTCTAGATCGTGCAAGAAACTGCAGGACTTGGATTAAACCCAGATCTGTCTAGCTTTAATATCACAGTATCTCCACTGTAGTATTCAGTCTTTTAGTAATTGAAGAAATTGTGGAAAGTAAACAAAGAATTTTTTTAAATTCCATATTGTATTAATTAGGCTATAGACTAAGCTCCTATAACTAATTCAAACATGATAGAAAACTTTAAAAGTATAAATAAGATAGACGTTCATTTCTCTGTCATTGAGCAGTAAAGAAACAGGTGGTTCAGGACCAGTACAGCACTCTGCCCCATGAAGTCATCCACGAACCTAAACCACTTCTATCTTGCTGCTTTACTCTCTCGATTGATTTCCCCAACCATATAAGTAAAGCTAGCTAATTATTACCCCTTCTTGCTCATGGCAAGAGGAAAGCGAGAACAAGTTGATTCCTTTTAGCAATTTGACCCACAAGTTATACAACTCTCTTGTACTCACATCCAATGATTTCAATCTTTTGCAGCACCTAGCTGCAAAGAGGCTGAGATAGGTCTTCGCCAGCTAGGTTCCCAAAGAATTCTACTTCTAAAATGAAGCAAAGGTCGATGTTGGGGAGCAATCAGCTGACTGTTCTTTCTCTAGTCACGTGCTCCTGACACAATAGAAACGATTTCTACTGTGGCATGACATTGGGAAATTTGTGGCTGTCAACTCAATGACCTTGTGAAAACTGGCCAACCCAAGTGGTAGTTCCATAGCTCCTATACTCTTACTTCTTGTGATTTGTTTCTCTTGTAGCCCATAGCCAGAAAATAGTGACATTGTGAGCTTGGAACTCTCAAGTAATAGCTACAATTATTTGTATACAGCCTGTGTTGTACATACCAGCCATCCAATCTGGGGAAGGCAGTGAGCGTAATAGGTTGGTCTTGGCCTCCCATCAAGAGGACGACACCCAGATTAAGAGTCAGACTTCAAAACTTTTAACTAACAATTTATTAATGGGTAAAAGAAATCAGATCAGGAGAGGTATGCCATGAAAGCTGAAAAAATGTCTTGCTCTGAGCTAATCTCAACTGCTGTGGCCACAATAATTCAAAATTATTTATTGATTATCCTTTTTCCCCATTTGAACTTTGAATTTTTGATAGAATAAAAGACCAAGGCTAGAGAGAGATCAAAATACATTCAGAGCTACCCTCAAGAGCAATCCACCATTAGTTATTCAGAGGTTGTAACAGCTTTCTTGTCTTAAGGCCAAGGAACTTCACCTGAATGATGACACGATGCTCTCCTTTCAAAACCCATTTACTTCCTAAACATCAGGGTAATGTCTGAAACACAGAGGAAGCCCTCAATTCTGAAAGACAGAAAACCCTAAATTTCCTCCTGGGTAGACATAAGACTAATTAAACCAGAGGATGGAAGGCCCAACTTACCATACCAAAATAGTTAAATCATAGTCTCAAAGATATTTCAGTAATACAATATACATAAGGACAAGATGGCCACACACTAATTTCCTGGTACTAATTTTACAGTGTGGAAGTTATAATTATGGAGATGACATAGTTATTGGGCAATAACTTCAAAAGAGGATCTCTTAAGAGGACCTGGTTTCTAGAAGTGCATTCAGGATTCCTTTGGAGCCAGGGTATGGCTCAAAACTCAAATGTTGAGAGTCTAGGAGAGATGGAAGAAAGGGATGGGATATGCCATCGAGTATAAGAGGGATGTTTTGAATCTATTCTCAGAGTTTATTGATTCCATCTTTGCTTTTTGCTCAAATAAAACTTTTCTAACACATAAGCAGCATCTTTTAGAAATGTTAGTTAGGCAGAAAGTTATTATTTCATTCACCTTCCAGGACAGTTTTTTTATACGACTATATAACATATATGTGACAAGCCATGACATTGTATGTGATACTGCTGGCAGAGTAAACACAGAGCTGTGGGATCCTATTTTCTATCATGGTTCTGAAGGACAGGCTAGTTGTCTCAATTATTTTTCCATGTATTAATAGTATTGCTCTATTTTTATACACGGAGTGAAACATCCTTCTAGACCAGAGGCTACAAACTAGTGATGGACAGGCAGATTCACACAAAGTCATGTTTTGATGGCCAGCATGGTGTTTATCCTTTTAAATTTGAATTGGTTATTTCAGTGGAAATTTGTCATGCTTTTTGACCACCCATTCCTTTGAATACTCCTCTTGTTTTGTTTTGTTTTCTGCCTTGTAAGTCCTTATTTCTCCAGGATAGAAGACATATAATCCTTCCCCCAGACTGCCTTGAAGCAAGAGTATGGGTTCTCCCAATCAGATACACTAGAGTGAGACATCACTTCAGAAATAAGCACGCAAGCAATCCTGTCTGACTAGGGTGACCACAGTAGTAGCAGATGTTTCTTTATGGTGTGAGTTTCAGTGTAAGTGCCCCGTTGGTAGGCGCAGTAGTGCCTTCACTAGGCTATTAGCCCCGCAGCACATTTTGGGTGCGGCTCTTGGCTGCATAATCTCTAAGACTGATGGTCTTAGTCTGTTTTAGCTGCTGTAACAAAATATCACAGACTGGGTGGCTTATGAACAACAGAAATTTATTTCTTACAGCTCTGGAGACTGGAAGTTCAAGATCAGGGTACCAGCATGGTCAGGTTCTGGTAAAAAACCCCTTCTGGGCTATAGACCACCAACTTCTCCCTGTGTCCTCACATGGTAGAAGGGGCAAGGGAGCTCTCCATGGCCTCTTTTCTAAAGGCAGTATTCTCATCACGAGGACTCTGCCCTCATAACCTGATCACCTCTCAAAGGCCCCGCCTCCTAATAACATCACGTTAAGGGTTACGATTTCAACATTTGAATTTTGGAGGGACACAGACATTCAGACCATAGCAGTGATTCTCTGGTCTCCTGTAGCCTGTGTGCATGTATATTATTTAATAAATTCTTTTGTTTCTTGAACTAGCTAGAGGAATGTCTGTTATTTGCAACTAATACATTTTCCAACCTTAAAAAATTGAGAGAATTCACCAACATATCTGAATTTCTGGTTTATTTTGGAAGAGCAGATCTGGCAACCCTAAATTTATATTCCTATAGGCCAACATTCAGCAGGATTGCTCATACTAGGCTGTGATATTGTGATTTATAATAAGAAATATATATTTGGTCTTCCTCCCATTTCTGGCACAGAGCCTTTAAAACCCTTGGAATTTCCTGAGAGATAAGAACAATGGGAACATCTTTTGTTATAATATTTGGTCCTCAGTTCCTGAAGCTATAAGGACATAGAAGTGAAACGCTGATTTTTTATTCAAACAAGCTCCTTTCCACCACAACTGGGTTTATGTCAATGAGGTGAATTTTGGAAAGCACCTGAGGATGGGGACTGGTTGCCAGGGGGACCAGCCCTGAATAGAGGGTTGAAACTTTCAGTCCCTCCCCTAGCTTCCAGGGAGGTGAAAGGGGCTGGAGGTTGAATCGATCACCAATGGCCAATGAGTTAGTCAATCACATCTATGTAATGAAGCCTCCATAAAAACCCAAAAGGAGGGGGTTCGCAGAGCTTCCAGGTTGGGGAACCAGAATGCTTCCGTGGTGCCAGGCCCCAAACCACAGGGACAGAAGCTCCTTTGTTCAGGACCTTGTCCCGTGTATCTCTTCATCTGACTATTGATTCATACCTTTTAGTATCCTTTGTAATTAACTGGTAAACTAGAGAGTAAACTGGTTTCCTGAGTCCTGTAAACTGCTCTAGCAAATTAATTGAACACAAGGAGGACATCATGGGAATCTCTGATTTATAGCCAGTCTAGTAAAAGCACAGGTAACAGCCTGGACTTGAGATCAGCATCTGAAGTCAAGGGCAGTCTCGTGGGACTGAGCCCTTAACCTGTGGGATCTGATGCTGTCTCTGGGTAGATGGTGTCAGAATTGAGCAGATTGGAGGCCACCCGCCTAGCCTTGGAGAATCGCTTGGTGGAGTGAGGTACCCCCCAACCCACACCTCCACCACACACACACACGCTAGAACTGGGAGCAGACGCCTTATAGGCACATGTCATGTACTTTATATACATTTACTCTAAGTATTTCAATGTTTAATTCCTGTGTTAGTTTCCCATAGGCCCCACCATCATCTCTAGACATAACACCTTCTCAGATCACATATTTATAGAACCTGATGCACTGACCAGTTCAAAATATAGTATTTTTATTCATTTGTTTTTAATTAATGTATATATTTATAGCCTGGGTCAATCATCTTTAAGAATTGTGACTTGTTCAAGAAAAGATAGTGAAGAAACTGAAGAAGTCACCATGCAGATTGTTCAAGTTTCCCCAGAAACTGTACAGCTTCCTTTGTGTTTCACAGAAGCCACAGGTGAACATATAATTACTCATTCACTGATTCATTTACTCAGAAAATATATTTGCTATTTAGGCACAGTACTCATGGTAAAGTTTTTTTTTTTTTTTTTTTTGGTCATGCCACGCAGCATACAGGATCTTAGTTCCCTGACCAGGGATCGAACCCGTGCCCTCTGCAGTGGAAGCACAGAGCCTTAACCACTGGACTGCCAGGGAGGTCCCGGTAAGGTTCTTATAATGACCCAAATGTTTCTGAATTATTTGCCTCTACTTGCCTATCCTGAGCACAATTTTTGAGGAATAGTCAAAAAACAGAAAAAGAAAGAAGAAAAAAAGGGGAAAATAAAGAAAAGGTAAGGAGACAGGAGAGAGGAGGAGAGGGGAGGGCTGGTGGGATAAGAGGAGTGGAGAGTACATCAGTTTATTTGTAATGTGAGTATCTGAAGGTTACTGATTGTCTTTATGAGGAAGGATGTGATAGAAGTGGTTCCCTGAACTAGTTTGACCCATGCTTCTCTATCAAACTGCCACATTACTCCATCAGCTACATCTAATTGTTAATTATGTAGATTGATTATAGAACTCAGCCACAGTAAACCAATAAGATCATATTTAACTGTCTCCTCATTAAAATTTGCCCTCTAGAATGTATGGTGGTGTCAATATTCAAAAAGGCAAAATCTATTGTTATGAAAATCTTAGGACCAAGGGTGGGAATCCAAATAATGAATGGTTGAAAGGTGAATATAAGTAAACTATAAACAGTGACACTTCACGAATCATATCATTGGTGGGTGAAACTGATTTATTATTAATAGACACACTTATTGTCTTAACTCATTAATCATTAACCATATATAGAGCTTATATTATGCATTTGCTTTGGAATTAGATATTGGCTCTGCAACTTAACATGATTTTGTTGTCTTGGGTCAGTGACTTTTTAACCCTGAGTCTCAGTTTCCCCATCTGTAAAACAGAGATTATAATATCTACTGTGAAGGGTTTAATAAGAAATAAAGATAAAGGAGTAAATATACCAAACTGGATTGATTATGGAAGGACACACCCTAAACTCCTCTGCCCCCTGCCCCAACACACACACACACACACACACACATCCTCCTCAACTCATAGAGATATAGAATTTCTAAGGACCTACTGTATTGCACAGGGAACGATACTCAATATTTTGTAATAACCTATAAGAAAAAAAGAAACTGAAAAGAATAATGTATATATATACATATATATACACACACACGTATAACTGAATCACTGTGCTGTACACCTGAAACTAATAAAGCACTGTAAATCAACTACACTTCAATTAAAAAATATAGAGAGAGAAATTCTGGCTAAGACCTGAGCAACAATAAAAATAAGTTGATAAAACATAAGCCAAGTGACTTCTGGTTAAACGTGGCATCATGAACATGTGTATTCAGTGTCATTCCTTCCCCCAATTCCATCAAAATAAAGGAATAAAATGCTGTAAACCCTTAAAGACAAATTGAACAGAAGATTCAACAGAGAACGAAATGTGTCAACAAATGTAAGAAGATAGGACAGTGATAATTGACTCAACACAGAGGAGAAAATCACAACATAAATGCAGGAGTGTGATATCATATAAAGCAAGGTCATTTGTCAAGTAGAAACCTAGAAGCTGTCAAGAAATAGAATTACCTGATTTGGTGGAGAGGCAAGGGCTAAAAATGGGGGGATTGTGTATACCCAACAAGTTCCCCCACCTTCTCCCTCAGCTGAACAATGACCATTGCCACATTAGGGATGTATTCATTTATCTGGGGGTGAAAAAAAAGTAACTAAATTGGAAGGCTTCAGACACAGAACCCAAGGCCCAGTAAGGGGAGCGAGTCATTGACTAAACTGAATGGTAAGACACCTACCCCATACCTCCTACACTTCTCCCAGAGCACTGCTTACCAGGTGGAGGCTGGAAGATTCTTCTTCTGAGAAGCTGAACGTCCTCAGAGGGGAAAAAATACATATATACTACCATTTGGTTATCTCCCAACAAAAACCTCTTCTACCCTCCAACCACACACTACAATGAAGCCCACCACTTAAATATGACGTGAGAGACAAAGATCACCAGAAATTTGAAGACAACCTACAACATGAGAGATAGAACTCAAAACAAATAGGAAAGAGGAACATGGAGAAAGGCAATGGAGGAAGCAGAAGGAAACATCAAAAACTATTATTATCTGGGGCTTCCCTGGTGGCACAGTGGTTGAGAGTCCGCCTGCCGATGCAGGGGACACGGGGTCGTGCCCCAGTCCGGGAAGATCCCACATGCCGTGGAGCGGCTGGGCCCGTGAGCCATGGCCGCTGAGCCTGCGCGTCCGGAGCCTGTGCTCCGCAACGGGAGAGGCCACAGCAGTGAGAGGCCTGCGTACTGCAAAAAAGAAAAAACAAAAAAAACAAAAAAAGAACTATTATTATTTGATATGAAAAAGGAAGACAAAGCACACAAGAAATAAAGGAAGACAATGTACACAAGAAATCTGAATAATACATTTCAAAAAAGAACATGAAGACTTTGAAAATTAAAAATGGGCTAGTAAAAACATAAGCTATCAATAACATGAATAAAATATAAAGTCCCAGAGACAGAATAAAAAGACAATGACATGCCCCAAGACATTTTACAATACTAATATCTTCTTCAAAAGATGAAAAAGTAGAATACAAAGAATGAATCAGATGGCATTAGTTACAGGAACAACACTAGAAGCTAGAAGACAACGGAGCAATCAAACCTCAAAGGGAAGATGATTTCTATACCCAACCAATCAATCTAACCTGAAGTCAAAATAAAGATATTTTCAAATATATAAAGTATCCAATAGCCTACTCCTTGTATGACTGTTTACAAGAAGCTACTGGAAGATATAGTTCTACGAAACAAGGGAATAAATATAGAAGTAATAAATATGACATCCGACAATAAATAGCAGAAAAGGGAAATCTCAAGATTTGTGCCAGGCTTAAAGAAAACTAAACATAGATTAGAGAAGGAAAATGGGTGTGTAAAGTAGGGGAGCTGCCAGGAAAAAAAATGAGGTCAATGAATTGCTGTGTTTATAAGAATAAAATACAAAACTAAACAATAGTTGTATGTTGTTTAAAAGAAATGTTTTTGCAATAAATAACACGAAAAGATTTTTTTGCACAAGATATTTAACAAAAGTCAAAAGAAAACTGCTCTAAAAATACTGACATTAGGCAAAATATGCATGGCAAAAAAAGCACCAAAAGCGGGGCACTCCTAAAAGCAAGAGTGACAGTCCGCTGATGCGCCATATCACATGTTCGTCTTCACTTAAAACGTTAGCCTAAAGAATTACAGCAAAAACTGACAGAACTCTAAGCAGAACATGATATAGTCACAACAGTAGATATTTCAACACCTGTCTCTCGGAAAACTGAGTTCTCAACCAGACCAAAAATGACTAAGACGGCAGGAATTTTGATAAGAAGTAACAAGCTAATAGACGACATGGATGTTTTGTTTTCTTGCTCACTGTTCCATGCCCATTGCCTAGAGGAGTGCTTGGCCCATAACAGATACTAAATACTTCCTGAATGAATAAATGAATGAATGAATATAGAGAAACTACACCCAACAAATAGAAAGTAAACAGTTTTAAGTACTTGCAACACATTTATAATAACTGACCAGGTATGAGGCTACAAAGAAAATCAAAAGAATTACAAATGATGGAATCTGTGTTCTATGACAAGTTGGTGTTCCTAATCATTGCCTCATTTTTTTTTTTTAGAAGACTGTAAATCAATCCTTTCTGAATTTTTAAAAGAAGTTTGTAGTTCCAGAGAGTAAAATATCGACATTATAGAGAGGAAATGTGTGGAAGTTCTTAGTTAGTAGTTTCTGCTCTGCCAAAATAACTAGACTTGTAACTGGGTCCAAAGGAAGCAGGTCACTTAACTCCGAGGAAGCTTCAGGGCTCCCTTTGGACTATTTGTATCTTCAGCCCCTTCTAAGACTTACCTGCTACTTATCCAATATAAACGTCCTATCCATCTTTCCTTCTTTTCCTCCCTGAATTTGTTAACCAAATAATGTAATGTAGCTAATTTTTAAATAATAAAAAGCATCTTGACCCACCCTATAGTAGATTAAAGAAACATCCTCAGAAAGTTCTCACCGTGAGCAATACAGTGTAACACTACCAGCTATAGAGTGAAGCCTAAATAAAACATACCACAGGGTGAGGAGCTATCAACTGAAGGAGACTCGATAGCACATACATGTATAAATGGAATCCAGATTTAAAGAAGAAGATAATTTCTAAAATGCCACTCAGTATTAAAGGTGGCCTCTTGGGGTCCATGATTTCTCCAGAAAGGAAAGATGCATCCCATCTTGATCTGGAAGGGGCTTGACATTCTCTCCTGCTTCCTTCCCAAGTTTAAAGCCTTAATATCCATTCAAACAGTCACAGTACTCCAATTATCTCTGGTTGAAAATATACCCCATTTCAGTACTGTAAGACATTGTATGGCTTATAAATGACTAAGTTTTGCCCTGACTGATAACATTTTCCCAAAGTCAGACTCTGCTTTTGTCTCTCTGCTTTTCTCAGTATAGTTGCACTTTATTTCTTACTTCTCTTGTAATTGAGCTATTCCATAAAATCAAATAAAATGATTTATAATGGAATGATTACTCCAGGGTAACATTTCAAGTGAAATTAAGATTGAAATCTAATTTAAAAGCTTTAATGTAAATGGGTCATTAGAGGAGGCTCTCCGGGGAATTTGCAATTAAACTAAAGTGACAAGGGTTTTGTAGGGGTGATAGACCTAAAGGTGTTAGAATACTGATACATGCTCATTTTGGATGCAGCTGGCCTTATCACAACTGCTCAACAAGATCAGAGTTGCGGAGTGAAAGCTGCAATCAGAGTCGAACAAAAACATTCCAACCCATTACAAGAATTTCTTGTGAAAAGAAAAGTTCTGATTTATGGAAGGGCTTTAATGAATTCATTATGTTTAATTGACATTAATTAATCGAATTAACTATTGTTAACCATCACCATATTATTTTCATATCAGTAGCTTACTTTTACTAAATATAGAACTATTCATTTCACAGTAACTGTCTTCTATTGATGCGCTCTTTGATATACGATTCGTTATTGTATAATCTCTACACACAATATAGAATACTCTGCCTGGCCTCTTTGAATCCTGCCCATCTTCACTTTCAGAGGTTTCCTTTTTGCCTGCGTTGGTCTTTGACAATTAATCATTTACTTTATTTTCTAAATTCCTTTTATTTTTGTTCCTAGATTTTCGATTTGATAGTGAAACTTCCATGTGAATAGGTCCAAGTTCTCCAAAAAGAAACCATGTTGAATTATTTTTTGAGTCCCTACAGTGCTTGGAATACTGCATTGCACATAAGAAGGGTTGAGCTTATTAACAATAATAATTATATTAAGAGTTAACTTTTATTGATCATTTTAAATGAGTAAGGCATTGTTAAGCCCTTAACGTAAATGATCTCATTTAATCTTCACAATCATTCTGGATAGCAGAAATATTATTATCACCATTTTTTAAATCTATAAACTGAAGTTTAGAAATGTTTCGGTAACTTGTTCAAGGTTGCAGAGCTAATGAGGGGAAGAGCCAGAATTAAAAACCACAATTACATGTAACCAAAGCCCGTGGTCGTACCTACTATGCTCCACAGTTGAAGCTTGAGGTTAAATGTGACCAACAGGAGAACCAAGGTTATGATGGTCTCTTTCTATCGTGTGTATCCACACATCTGATTGATTTTGTACATTTTCAGATGTAATTGGTCCCAGCTCTTCAAAAGCTGGACTCATTCAGAAATAACAAAAATAAAATTCCTGAGCCATCCAGCAGATGTTACCAAATGTTTGGATTTTTTTTAATGAAGGTTTTATAAAAAATCAATTTCAGTTTATACGCTTTATTTTTGTGGATGACAGAGATTTGAAGAGCTCTATTGAGAGAGGTGGCTGAAGTTTTACTTATTGCTTTTGAAACGCTCCGATTTTATATATATGACAGTTTTTGCAGAAGAAACAACACGCATGGTTCATAAACCACTCTTTTTTTTCTTGGATAGCACCCATAAGGCAAGGGTCCGGTGATTGGAGAGGTGTTCGGATCATGATCTATACAGCTCCATCGATAGCAGAAAATCAAGAGATTGCAAAAACCACGTCAAGGAAGGGAATTTGGAGAGAAAATAAACAGTCAAAACGTTTTTGCCATCCTCTCATAAGAGATACAATCTTTCCTTCAGACACTAAAATAATTATATCATTCATTTCAATGTTGACACATTTGGCAACTTGCATAGATTTGACTGGCGGAGCAGTGGTGGTGAGGGTAGATTAAGCTACGGTAATAGTTTCCAGAGGGAAGGAAAGAGCCAACAACTAATAGATCATTAAGCACCTAGGTAGGTAGAAATATTGGCAACTCCTTTTAGTTTGTTCTGCCAGAACCTCACATGAAAAAGCAGATATTGTTGAACTGTCTCTGATGATAGTCAGGTATCTGCCTGCCCTCTTAAGAATGAACCTGGATTGATTCTTATGGTCAGAGAAAGGTTGTCTGGATATGAGTAGTCATAGCTTAATTCCACCTAGAGCTGAGTTCTGGAGAATTATGTTTTACATTGTGAAAGACACAAAGGAAAGCTTCCAGGAAAGAGATCACATTTACAATCATGGCCTCCAAGCCAGGTATGATCTGGCCCTCCACTCCAACTATCCTAGCTTGCCATTGCTTCTTGAACACATCAAACTTCTTCCTGCCTTCCTGCCTCAGGGCCTTTGTATGTGCTACTCCTTCTACCTGGAATCCTTTCTAAGCTCTTTTCATCCCTTGACTCTTCTCATCTTTTAAATTTAGGTCTCTATTCAAGTGTCACCTCCAGAGAGACTTCCCTGACCATTCTGTGCATGCACACATGCACACGTGCACACACACACACACACACACACACACACACACACACAATGGCTTGATACTTATAGAGAACTTTCTTTCCTCTTAAAAGTTAACTGCTAATGAAAAACAAGGAAAGATGGAGAAGCTGTCACAGATTAGATAACACTAGAAGAAAAGATGACTAAGTGCAGTGTAGGCTCCCACATCAGACCAGGGAAAAGAAAAGCATATTAGTGAAAAGGCTAGTGAAATCCAAATAAAGTCTCTAGTTTAGGTGACAGTGTCATACTAATGTTCACATCATAGTTTTGACAAAGGCACCACAGTTATGTTAAGATTTTAGCACTGAGGGAAGCTGGGTGGAAAACATATAGGAACTCTCTATACTATCTTTGCAACTTTCCTGCCAATCTAAAATTATTCCAAAATAAAAAGCATAGTGAAAATATTAACTTCTATATAATGTCTGTAAGTTCTAATAACTTTCTGTGTCATGAAGCATGACAGTCAGGTAGTCTCCCTGTCGCCTTAGTTTTCTTTCTCTTTCCTTGCACTTAGCATGTCCAAAGCCTGGTTTTCCACAGTAAGACTTTTGAGAGAGGGCCTGCATCCTTGGTTCTTTTAGGTGGAGGTATGATGGATGGGAAGCCTCATGAGAAGGTACAGCTCCACATAATCCCAGGCACTGGGCTCAGTTCCTTCCTTCATTTCCAGGGTGCACTCTCCACAATTCCCTGGGCAGAGACATCAAAAGATTTCCTCTCTCCCTCCCTTAGATGGCCTATATTGGCCAGGTGTTTTGACACACTCAGAGATTTATTAAAAACTGTGGGCATCACATTCTTGGTGGCGAGTTACAAAATATTCTGCATGGCCAGATGTTCTGAAAATAGAGACATATTTTCATTTGATATATTAAAAGAAAGTAAGATTTGGTTACAGTAAGTAACAACAATGGGCAAGGCACTTGCTTAGCCCTTTGGGGACACAAAGATGAATTAGACACAGACAATACCCCAGAGAACCCATCAGAGAACAGAATATGTCTTCAGAGGGCCAGCTCTTTTGAAAGAGGAAAGTTATGCTTATGACACGGAAGTCATAGAATGAGCGGCGCTTTCAGATAATCTATATTTTAAGTAAAACTTTGCAACCCAGACTCTGCCACTTACTAGCTTAATAACATTGGGCAAGTTCCTTAACCTGTGTAATCTGCTTTGTTAATCTGTAAAATGGGAATAATAATGAGACCTACATGTGTGAATTTAATGAGTTAATTTCTATAAAGTACTGAGAATAGTGTCTGGTACATGGAAAGGACTCAATAAATGCACGTTATTATTACTGTTATTTAAATAAATATGTAGATAGCAAAAAATGCTAACAGGGTAAGAATTAGGCTGAAAAGCTACCATCTATTACTGCTCATCAATAATTTATTTTAAGCCATTTTTCCACATTATAGTCATGGAACCTACAATTAAAATATCATTTTATTTGCTGATTTGAGCAAATACGATCAAAAAAGTAATATACACATATATTCCTTTCCAATAGAATAAAATACAGGCCCCTCACTTTGCCCAAAAGATGCTTCTCAAAATAGAGTGCAAAATAATAATTTTGTAGTTAGAGAAAAAATTCTCATTAACCTACATTATTGGTTTCTGATCCGATTGATCTTAAATTGGTCATCATTCTTGAGATGTGAAATTTTGCTATTTCCTGCTCGGTTTAGTTTTCCTATCAGGTAGCTAATGATATATATAATTTTATAAGGCATTTGTCTACTATCACTACCATTTCAATCTCCTGGATCAATGAAATGGCACTGATGAATTGTAATAATCTTCAGGCATTGTAAGATAAAACTTCTGCCATTTTAACTGGTAGGTTAATTCTGATGATGTTGATGATAAAATGGAATGAGTTGATGATTTCATATGAGACAGAATCCCTCGACATCACTGTGCTATTAGACAGAGAGAACGAGATCTCCCCAGTAATAAGGTCTATCTGTCTGTCCTACCCCCAGCATTACATTCTGCCACCTAAACTCAAAGGTGGGCTTTAAGGAGAGAACAAAGGAAGAGAACAGAGAGGAAAGTGTAAAGGGCTTTCCATACAGGCTTGCCTGGCCTCAGAACTGGGAAAGCAGAGATCACGTCCCCAGAACATTGTCTTGTAAACACAACCTTTTTCTTGCTTAACATGACTAATTTTCATGGAAAGACTTCCACATTGTAGAGGGAAAATTCTCAAAGAAAGAAGTAAAGCTGACCCTTGAACAATCTAGGTTTGAACTGCATGGGTCCACTTACACATGGATTTTTTGCAACAGTAAATACTACAGTGCTGCATGACCCTTTCCTCGGCTGGTTGAATCCGAGGATACAGAAGAAGCGTGGATATGCAGGACCTGTGGACACGGATGGCTGACTGTAAGTTATACTTGGATTTTTGATGGCATAGAGGGTCAGTGCCCCTAACCCCACATTGTTCAGGGATCAAGTATAGGACCAGTTTTTATATTAAGGTATTGGCCCCTGACAATCTTGAAAACCATCCACATTGCTTTCTTGTTCTTTGTTTTTATTTTTTAACATTCATTAACTGTCTTTTTAAAAAGCAGTAGAAAGAACATGAGCTATTTAGTTAGAGGAAGTGAGCTCAAATCCTTGCTTGGTCTATTACTCACACTTTCGTGACTTTGGCCAAGTTACTGTTTCAACTATCAAACAGTTGACATTTCACATGTTAATGCATAGAAGACCCCTAGGTGCTATGATTACATGACATGATGTTTACATACGCCTCCCAGCAATTTTCAGAGGACTCCTGAGAGATGAGGACACCAAGGTTGAGGAGACAGGGGCTTGCTCAAGGTCGCAGTAATTGCTAGAGCTGGAGGTCAAACACAGATCTTGTCTGACCCTAAACAATAAAATTAGCTACACCTGCTGAGCTCCTGCAAGAAGCCAGTACAGCACCCTCTATGTATTAACTGATTTAAACTTCGCAGAAATTGTAGGAGGTAAGTACTACCATGATCCTTACTTCCCAGACTATAAAATCAATCCTGTAGATATATTTCTCATCATGTAACCCCCTCATTTATATGTGCATGTATGACATTTTCCTAATGTCTCTATGACACATTTAAACACAAAATTCTAATAAAATCCATGCACATGTTTCTCAAAATGTTTTGAGTGGGTTTTCCCTTTCACTGTAACTTCCCGTCAAATACGCTTTCTCCAGAACCCTTTGTGGCATATAGAGAAGGACAGAATTGATCCTCAATTTACAGAGCTTCTTTTGGTCTATATACGTATTGTTAAAAATACCAACCTCATTTATAAGACGTCACCATCAATTTAAAAACTGTTTGTGATTTTCTGCTACCTTTGTATTTTTCTCCTGAAGAAAAAGATAACGTTTTACTGTTTCAAAACCACCAAGAAGCAACAAATTTAATGAGAAATTAATGACCAGGAGAACTATTTCAATCAAATTCTGAACCAAGTTGAACCCTAGGGTTTTAAAATGTTCAATCAAATACCACCATCCTAGTGTGTGAGTTTGTTTTTTCTTGGCATCATGTAACTTCCTGTTTCTAAGAAAAAAGGATTAAAGTGTCCCATAAAAAAAAAAAAGAAAAGAAAAGCTCCAAAAGCTTCTTGGACATCAAAGGGACCTTACACAACAACATTTTGATGAGTTAAGTGTAAAGGAATCAAAAACACATGGATTAAATTTCCCATAAAACCCACATGTGTTTAAAAATCAAGGGAAAATGTGCTTGGCCAAATGCATTTGGGGTTTTGTCAAACCCCAAACATTTGAGGAATAGTGTGAGATGTTTAAGGAACACAAAACACAGCTGGATCAGCCTATATCATTCCAAAAGCATACACCAGTGGGAGATGATAAGGAAGATAAACCCACAAAACTGTAGTTTGGGCCTAAAAACCACATTCCGGATTATTGATAAGAAAGTTGTGGCTTTCAAATATATATATTTTAACTGCCTCTAAATTTAGAAAATTATAACGTATAGACCCTGTTAGAAGTCACTTAGTAAAGAGCTCTTCTATTTCTTAAAAAAAAAGAAAAAAGGAATCATCATTTCCAACCTTCAGATTTTCCAACTTAACCAGATGGGATCTTTTCCACAGCTTTCAAACCTTAATCAAGTTGCCCCATGTTTTGTATTATCTCTGATTTAGCTTTGCTAGACTAAGCACATTATTAATTGGTTCTCCTTTTATTTACAATACTATTGCTTGAAATATATACTAGAGTGGATAATTGAATTGGGGGTTTACTGTAATTAAAAAAGTCAAAAGAGCAAGAAACATAAGCGTTAGTAAATAATTGCCTCTGAGAACCAGCATAAATCATCAAGATTAAATGATTTCATATCATATTTAAACTCCTTAATTTTAATTTATGATTGCCAACCTGTTTTCTGTCATTGTTGACTAGAATTTCTTGTCAGTGCTTTACATCTTTAGAGGTGATGGCAAGGGACTCCTGAAGGTTCTCTTTCTATGGGGGCTGAAATAATGCATCCATATTGTTTCTTTCTTATCATTTTCCTAGTGAATTCTACTTATTTTAAAAATTAGCCCAACTAGTGGGGAGGTCAATTTGATCATGGATTTCAGTACTTTTCCAAATCTACTTTCTAATTTAATAAGTAAGATTTTCATCTTTTGGGAGTATCTAGTTTACAGATATATAAATAAACAGATGTTTCCTTTGGCTAAGCAATACTATGCATTACATTTTGGGTGACGAAAATAATTATTGAGAGCACTGTCATGATTTCCAAGAGGGTATAAAAGTTAATGAAGCCATGGCTGTGCTTTCTTGACCCTCCCCCCAAACAGCTAATCAGCAATATTGCAAATTCCTTTCTCCTTTCCAATATAGACAACACAGAATATCCTGCAAAAATATAATGCAATGAAAATATAAATAAAGAGAAAGTATTTTTTCCCAATGAAAGCAGCATTGATACGGGAACGATGTACGTATTTTTCTACTCTCAAACACTGCAGTATGAATTAACAGTTTCTACACACTTGAATCCAAGTTCTGTTCTCCACATGGTAATTTATGACGCATAGCAAGGTCACGTCTCAAGAGCTAACCCTGTGCATTAATAAAAACAGCAATAGCAACCAGAATACCATTTATTGGAGCCCATCATTTGCTAAGATTAGAGTCAGACATTTTAAGACATTAGCTTTAAAGCTCACAACAACCTGGACAGGGAGATTTCCATTGTTTCCATTTTAGCATTGAGGATTAATCCTTGTTGAGGATTATCAAAAAGATTAAGTCACTTGCCCATGAATAGGTAGACAGACCTGTTTGGTCACAAAGCCCATACCCTCCCCTCAACTCTGTTGCCTCTTATATATTTAAGGCAAATCAAAGAAAACAGTGACGGTGTCTTAGGAGACTGAAGAGAGGGACCCCAGGAGGGACAAGAGTAATATAATCCTGTCTTAAGAGGTTAGCAGCCTCTCACATCGGTATGGTTTGTAGTTCTTGAAATCACAGATCCTGTTCTGTTGCCCACCCTAATGGCTATTCTATGTCCCAACGTGATACATCTTTCACTCCAGACATGACTTGGATCGGTTTGCTGCATTTATACTCTTTTAAATTTCCTTTGCACATGCTCAGGGCATCATTTTGGAGAGCAGTCAATTGCTCAGGGAACTGATTCCATGATGCTTTCAAGTCCGTCACCTGTTTCTCATTATTTCTTTCTTGAGCTTACTGAACAGACATGAGTGTTCTCTACCTTGGGAATGAAAAGTCTGTGGCCAGAAAAACAAAATCACACTCACCATCGTCGTGCTCTTCCTATTACAATCTCGTCCCCCCGGTCAGTGCAATGTGTCCTGGAATAAAGAGAAAACCTGCTAAACAAGTTTTTCTTTATTCACTGCAGCCTTAGAGGACTCTCCATTAACGCCCGGGGTCACTAACTAGGCTGATGGGTTACATGAGATTGGCAGCGCATGGTAAAATAATTAGGAGGCTATCGCAGACTCGAGCAGGTGCTGTCCTGTGAATGAGAACCACAGACAGTCTGCAGCAGGCCAAGATCGTGGAGAATGATGCCAAAACCCCAAATCACTACATGAGAACAAATCAGCAAAGTGAAATCATGAAAGAGGTACAGCTCCTTCAAAAAGAGATGAGAAAAATTTGCTGGCTTGACAATCAGAGTGAGTAATTTGAATTAAGTTAAAAATAGATTGGGGGAAATGGTAGAAGAGATGGAAAAAACAGACACATTCAGCTATAAAATACTGAATACATACATTTTAGGTGGCTTTAAAAAATTGGAAGTGGGCTTCCCTGGTGGCGCAGTGGTTGAGATTCCGCCTGCTGATGCAGGGGACACGGGTTCGTGCCGCGGTCCGGGAAGATCCCACATGCCGCGGAGCGGCTGGGCCCATGAGCCATGGACGCTGAGCCTGCGCGTCTGGAGGCTGTGCTCCGCAACGGGAGAGGCCGCAACAGTGAGAGGCCCGCGTACCGCAAAAAAAAAAAAAAAAAAAAAAAAAAAAAAAAAATTGGAAGCAAATATTTTCAAAAGCCTAGTATGAGTAGTCAATAGATAAATGGACAAATAAAGAGAATAGATAATTTACAAAGGGGAATAAATATAAAGAAAAATATCCCTTTTCACTAGAAATAAATCTGTTTTTTTAAATGATGCATTTTTCTGATCTGTTAAATTCATATTTTTTAAAGTGCATAATTCCCATTGAAGGTGAAGATCAAAGGAAATAAACACGTTTGAACATTGCTGATGGTACTCTGAATTAGTGTAAATCTTTTACAAAGAAATTTAGCAATGCATAGCAAAATCCTCAAATATTTATATATTTTAGCCCCTTTAGAAATTGACTCTAAGGAAATAATCTTAAGTATACATACAAAGATATTCATTGAAGCATTATTTATAATCAAAATACAGAAACAAACCCCAAAATGTCCTGAAATGAAAGGCAGATCCATTCAATGAAATGATTGCAAAAGTGATTATTATGAAGACTAAATACTTGGGAAATGCTTTTGTTATCATATTGACTGAAAAAGAGCAAGAAAAAAATATACGATAATAACTATGGACAAACAAAATTTTCCATCAGAAAAAAAGGCTGAAAAGAAATATACTAAAATAATAGCAAGGATTGTCCTATGGTGGGACTCGTGCTGATTATATTTTTTTTCTGCGTTTGCCATGCCATCCTTAATGTGATTGCATTACCTTTATTAATACAATTTTTTAAGGAATAGAGCTAATATTTTAAAATCAGTATCTTTTTAAGTAAGTCATTGAAAGATCAGGAGAAAAATCCCACAAAACTATAAACTAACAAGACATACATAACATTTATATTTAAGGGAAAGATATCAGAAAGGCATTTAAATAGGTCCTATAGTTTATAAAGAGATAAAACTGTTTTATCTGGAAGACAACAATGTATTGCAACATCCAAAAAAGCTTGGTAAAGAGGAATGCATGCTGAATGAAATGAATTCCTTCTAAACCAAGTTGAAATATACATAGATAAGGGAGGGAAGAAGAGATATCTAGGATATACCCTGGGCTAGAGTATATTCTGCTCTTGCCATTTTAGGCCATATGGACTCAATAAACAATTCTGTTTGACATTGTTTCAGAGTGTCTTCCCTGAGACCAGAAGGCTCTACTGGACTTCTTGAATTCTATTCCGATTCTATAATTCTATGAACTGTATTAAATAATAAAGAATAAAGTAAGGAGCAAGCACACCTGACACTCGGTTCCAGTGGATGAATTCAGTGAGACCCAATCACTCACTAAGAGAAAAAACTTAAAAAAATTTTCTTGCTACAGTATGGTCACCTATCAGTGAAATAATATTTCCACAGATTATTCACTGCCTGTCCAATCAAGAAATGGAAAGAAGAGGCCCTTTTTACTAGCAAACTTTCAAAAGATCTTGCTAACTATAATAATATCTACCCAAATAGAGGCATAGCATGGTTAAAATGGCTGGGAGTCGGCCACGAAACATAGTCTGATGGATGCGCCACAAAATGGTATAACTAGTTTTTCTTTATTTGAAGTTCCCATATTGAAGAAGAATTAGCAATTTTTGCACTTTCATGGGACAACAGACTGTGATTTAAATTTCAGTTTGTGTAGCTCATTTTGTGTATCACGATGTTTTGTGCTCTATCACGTATCTGGTCTTTCCATCTTTTGACTTTTCCTCAATGGTATTGGGGTGTCACATGGTATCATATCGGGTAGGTAGTACTGGAGGCCAGGTGGGGACAGGAGGGGACAGGAGAGGACAGCTTCTTCCACCATTATCAGAAATACCTTCGTCCCATTCTTGTAGAGACCCACATCAGGACGATATTCCATCTGGCTCCAGAAATGGGGAGTGAAATGTAGGTGTTTCCAATGTAGGTGGTGCAGACAGGAAACAAAATCAATTTTATAAACTGCGTGCTTTTTGCAGAGTATGCCATTGACATAGATGAAGGTCAATAAGAGTTTAGACATTGTCTGTGATCTTCTGAAGAGTTAATAATCTAGTTGGGAAGATAAGCATACACGCATAAAGGAAGAGAGGGTTTCTATTAAAAAAATGAAAAGAAACAAAAGAGGCAAGAAACATAATATAATAAAGCCCTTGGTTGGTGTAACATTTGCCAATTGAAGTGTACAGTCTAAGATCTTTGCACAAGGAAAACATCACAGAGGCTTTACTGGGAATAGCAAGACATGAGAATGGAGAGGTCATTTGTCTCTCTGGTTGTAGGCATTTGATCACGAAATATAGACCAAATGATAAGGCACTCTTCAATTTTTAAAGCACATTCTTACAAACATCATGGCTCATTAGTTTTACAACTTTAGTGGTGGCTTGTCAATTATATTGTTAAGATTCAATATGTTTTTAAGAAGTTCTATTTTACAGGAACTACCTTGGTGCTAGTGTCAATAATTTCTCTTTGGCTGGTTATGGACCAATCTCAAAAGCCCTGAGATTCAATACAGTAAAGTACTGTGCACGTCTCAAATTCACAAGAGGACTCATTAAACTTTGTTGTCCATCCCTGACTGACTTCCAAATAATTTTGATGCTTGGGTGGGAGAGATGCTGTATAAAAAGAAGAAAGATGGATTTATAGACTGTTTCTTTATATGCTTGTCTACTTGTTTGTTTTCTTGCTCTTAAATTTCAAAATCCTGCAGTAACTGGGATGGGCTTAACCGTGTACTGCCCAGAGGGGATTAAGGCAATAATGAAAGGGGATTAAGGAAATTGAGGTTCAGCCTGAAGAATACCTGCCCATGCTGGCATGGCAAGTATGTTGTTTTATGAAAAATATATGCAACTCCCCTTCCTGAAAAATCGTGTGTTTTGTTACGATGGTAAATATGCCACCTTTTCATGTGGGCCTGCTGTTCCTCTGCTTGGTATGTTAGCAGAAAGGACAAAGGTTTACTTTCGTGTCACGGATCAAGTCCCAAACTGATGAGACTTTGCAAATGAGAGCTCATGCAGTCTTTTAGAAATACTGTCATTGTCCCTGGAAGTAGGAGTAGACATCTTCTCATCATCCAGATGTTCAGAGCATCATTGTCCCCGAATGACTCCCCCGGCCTGGAATTAAGAGAGTTTGAAGCTAGTGATTTGAGCTGCCATACGTAGCTTGTACCTGCAGTTTTGAGTAAGGTGTTTTCAACCAAACAATAACATGCTCCAATCATTCACTCTGCCGCCTTCTACGAAAGCTTCCTCCTCAGACAAGAAAAGGACACTATAAAATATATTAATTGATTAAATATATACTAGAAGGATACGTCTATGTGTAAGCTGGGCACTTAACTTTCTACCAATCTTGTCTTAATCCAGAAAATATCATAAATATGAAACTTTGGCCAGAATAGGCCCTTAATTTCATCTTTATCAACCATTATTTCCTGAAATCCAAGGGCAGGAACTGACATTTATTGGAAACTCACTCTGTGAAAGAGATGATATCAAGTCATTTATGTCTATTATCTCCATTGATCCTCATGACCTACTTTTGAGATAATTGTCATTATCCCTATTGTACAGATGAGAAAACTGAGGCAGAGAGAATTTAAGTAAACTTCCTATGGTAATTCAGCTGATAAGTGGAAAGTCCAGTATTGAACCTCAAATTTTATGCTATTTACTACATCACTGCTAGATAACAATTATGGAACTGCTGGTAGCTTACAGAATTCATTAATTCACCTCTTCTTTAAAAAAGTTATGTATCTATGAGCACAAAGCTGGGAGTATTCAAGAGATTATAAAACAAGGATAATGAATAAGGAAGGAGCCTATAAAGATTCCTAAAAAGTCAAAGGGCAGGATTAGCAGGTGTTATGACAGGATGCAATTAAGACATATCATGATAAGCACCAAATATTGCATATTTGAAACATTTAAGAAAATGATTTATCTAGATTAAGATCTTGGTAAGAACATTATTCATATGAGACAAGTTGTACTGGAATTTCATTTTGAAGCCCTTTTTTAAAAATATAAGTATATAAAATTTGTGCTGTAATAAGTTTCATTGGGATGGATTATTACTGCTGTTGAGTATCTGATGTGAATATCCTGTTGTCTTAGAATGGTCACTGCTGGAGGGCAGAGAGCACACTTGACTGACTTTTGATAGCTTGATAAAGCAATCCAGTTGATTTTAAGGCAGCCCCTGATGGCATGTGCCAAGCTTGGAGAGACATGGCTTTAACTCTGGAATTTGGTGACAAGTAAGAACCTGCCAGACCTGAGGCTGGGTTCTTGCTGGTTCCTAGTCTAAAAAGTCTGAGATGTTTTGTGCCCGATGGCCTTGTCTCAATGCCAAAGTCTGCTTCTCTCTGTTGTATTTTGTTGGCTTCTGCTGCCCTGAGTCCTTTCCTGGCTACTGGCATGGCTCCACCTCCTTGACTAAGTAGGGGCTTCTAACACCTCCAGTTTATTCCTATCCCCGAGTTCTCCACCTTTCCCTGAATCTTCCTGTTTAAACTATTATCCGGTCCTACCAAGCTTGGTAAGATATACGAAATAGCAGCACACAATCCAAAAGCATTTTATGTTATTTCTCTGCCTAGGTGATGCAATTCATAGCAAGGTGGGTTTGGGGGGATGGGTAGAAGTGGGGAAGCATTCCTTTCATTCTTTTGCCAAAGCGCCTTCTGGAGTTTTTTGCTCTTCTGTTTTGCTTTTCCGTTGTCACGACTGCTTAGAAATAAGAAAGCATCCCAAATATTTCGACTTACATTTTCTTACACAGAGACTCTCATCCATGCGTTTGATGACAGACAGTTGTGTTTTTTTCTTTTTAAATAACTTTGCCCCTTTCTCTAAATCACAGATAATCCTGAGCAGAGTTGGTGGTTTTTTCAAATGGTTGCAAATCCCCAGCCCATGTGATAAAAGATGCTGACATTAATATTCTGGGGTGCAAGCTAATTCCTTCAGCCCAGCTGTGAGGCAGAGGCTCTGTGACCGAGGTGAGACTGCAGCAATGTGCAGTGTGTGCAGGGTCCTCTGAAAGGCTCATCTGTTACTTGCACCTTGTGCAAATTATGGCAGCTTGACTGTTTCCATGGGTGAGCAGAAGTGGCTGTTTTCTTGCTACTGCGTTCAATTTACTGGCTGCCTCGAAAGATTCAGAGTGGGCACTAGGTTTGACTATTAACTATTTACATCCCGTCAGTTTCTAGACTTCAATCATCCTTGAATCCTCTGGCTTATAGAGGAGAGATGAGTAAACACAATAGCATGAAGTCAAATAGTATTTAGCTCCTGTCTCTGCAACGTGTTCATTAAGCAAATCTCCATGTCACTTTGGGCCCCCTAGAGCATCAAGCTGCCCCGTGTTTTGTTTTTTTTTTATAAATAAATTTATTGATTGATTTTTTTGGCTGCACTGGGTCTTCGTTGCTGTGCGCGGGCTTTCTCAAATTGTGGCGAGTGGGGGCTACTCTTCATTGCTATGTTTGGGCTTCTCATTGCGGTGGCTTCTCTTGTTGTGGAGCATGGGCTCTAGGCATGCGGGATTCAGTAGTGCAGCACATGGGCTCAGTAGTTCTGGCTCGCGGGCTCTAGAGCGCAGGCTCAGTAGTTGTGGTGCATGGGCTTAGTTGCGGAGCAACTAAGATGTTGTTAAGTTGCAAAGACTTTGCAACTTTGTTAAGTTGCAAATCTTTGTTAAGTTGTAAAGACTTCTTGCAGAGGAAAAGGACCCCCATCCTCCTTGTGACTTTCAGGATATATACCAGCAATTAACCCTATATTTTTTATATCATCATGTGGTTATTTCTTACACATTTTCTTATCTTCCCATATAGATGTTCAGGTCCCTGGTGGCGCAGTGGTTGAGAGTCCACCTGCCGATGCAGGGGACGCGGGTTCGTGCCCCGGTCCGGGAGAATCCCACATGCCGCGGAGCGGCTGGGCCCGTGAGCCATGGCCGCTGAGCCTGCGCGTCCGGAGCCTATGCTCCGCAATGGGAGGGGCCACAACAGTGAGAGGCCCGCGTACCTCAAAAAAAAAATAAAATAAAATAAAAAAATAAAAATAAAAAAAAAAAAAATAAAATTTTATTTTTTATACAATTTTTAAAGGTTACACTCCATTTACAGTTATCACAAAATACTGGCTCTATTCCCCGTGCTGTACAATACGTCCTTGTAGCCTATCTTACACCCAATAGTTTGCACCTCCCACTCCCCCATCTATCTATTGCCCACCCCACCCTCCGCACCCCCAACACTGGTAACAACTAGTTTGTTCTCTATATCTGTGAGTCTGCTTCTTTTTTGTACATGGTGTGTGTGTGTGTGTGTGTGTGTGTGTGTGTGTGTGTGTAATGGAATGCTACTCAGCCATAAAAAAGAATGAAATTTTGCCTTTTGCAGCAACATGGATGGACTTGGAAGGCATTATGCTAAGTGAAATAAGTCACAGATTTTTCAGGTACTTGAGTTTAAAAAGTAATGTCTCCTTTGAATCCTCTTCAGCTTCCACCATACAGCTGGTTTAAACACAACTCTTCTTACATGTGAAGAGCTAAGCATAGTGTCAGACACGCAGTAAATGCTCCATAAACATTTATTGCAATTGAAATTACTGGGGAAAAAAAGCAACAAGCTTTGATGGGGTGCTTGATGCTTTGATGTTAGAGAGCGTCTGGGTCATCTGGACAGAGCTCTCCTTTTCTCCCCCCACTTCCTGGCCTCTGGACTGCCGTGTGGGACTCCAGGGCTCTGCCTTGGCTCTTGGCCCTTCACAAACAGCTCTGCCCTTCAATCCCTCCAGCCCAATCTTTGTGACTCACACCCCAGTGGTGCTCTGTTCTGCAGCCGAAACCAGCCCTGCCGTCCTTGCTTTGGAGTATCTGTGCCTTGCCTGCTTCCTGTTTCCATGTTCTACCTGGAATGTCCTCCTGCCCCATACCTAGGTGACACCTCCTCGCTGAAGGCTGTCTTAACCTGCTCCATCAAACTGACCCCTCTTTTTGTATCCTCAGGGTTATCTGTACACTCTTTAGCATTATTGAACTTATTTGTTAGATCATTCTCTCCCCTACCAGATATAAGTCCTCAGCAAAGAGGGTTGTGTCTTGTTTATCCTCGTAGCTCAGTAATTGACATATAAGGTGTGGTAAATAAATGTTTTTAAATAAAAGCATGAACATCTGTCCCCATGTGTCCATTTCTAGGGTAATACTTGTCTTGCTCCCAACGACCCGTGACACCCCCAGCTTCTGTCCAGCCTCAAAGCGCTACCTGGTTGCTTTCCCCTGGCTCCCTTCCTGGCACTTTCCTGACCACTCTCTCTTTCTCTTACTTTCTGGATTTGCTCTCTACCTCTTGATGAAGATCTATTAATTACTATTATTTAGCACCAAAATGCTTTCTTCGTGGAGAGGGAGATGTACTTTCAAGAGTTTGTTTAGCGATAAAATGAGAGATAACAGCAATCTTGAGATAATTTAGTTCAATCCAATTATCCAACACTAGGTGCTAAGGCAGATCTCATGAGAGGTCGTTCCTGCCAAAAGGAGCTTAAGGGTCACAGTAGACAGGGAGAGTCTGGGAGAATGAAGAGGCTGCAGATATCAAGTCACAGCTTTTTAAAAGAGGGAGCTGAAAACATGAGGAATAAAGAGCTGCACAGACTGATGGAGACAGGAGAAACAAAAGCAGCCTCTGGTCCATTAGCTCAGAGAGTCACAGGGCTTGTAGGTGGCGGAGCCTCTTTGGGAAACAGGGTCTCGGCCCACAGAAGACGTGTCGCATCAGCATTTAGTCAGAATGGAAGGATCCTGTGCTGTCAGGCATGACCATTGTTTTGGTCATAGATATGGTTACTGGGCTTATCCCTTGGAGAACCTGAGTCTTAACATTGCCTCTTGTGGGTGGAGAGAGAAGAAGACTCTCAAATCTTTAGATTTGTTTCTTGGTTTTTGTTTTCAATCATAGACCAAGGAAACAGGATGGCTAAGAGAGAAACCCTGGGGCCACACTGCCTACATTTCAGTCCTAGCCCAGCCTCCTTTTAGCTGGATGAATCTAGGTATGTTATTAAGTAGCAATCTTCCCATTTGAAACTTGTAAATGATAACTGACACCTACTTCCTAGAGAGGATTAAGTAAGATAGTGCCTATGAGGCTTTTAGCACAATAGCCGGCATGTAGTAAATGCTCAGTAAACTTCATCTGTTAATAACTATAATGCTTCATTTGATTTCCTAGAAAAGAGATTCCTACATTCAAACTGTTCTATCAGATTAATTGATATCTTTACTGGTTAGTTGAGATCATGGTGATTACAAAATACTGCAAAAATATTCTAATATAGCATATTTACTCACTTCCGTAAATCTATGTGCATACTATTTTCAACAAAGATATTTCTTACATCATGCACTGGGCATACTGCTGAATATACACCTTCATCTGAAAACAGTGAAGGATGGCTGTTTCTCTGATAGCCACAGATGAGGCAGGATAAAGGGAAAAGTGGCAAAAACAGAAAAAAAACATGATGCTAACACCCACGGAAATAAGGACAAGGTACAATGAGTCAAGTACGGTCAAGCAGAGAACTAATCTGCCTCTTGACATTACTTCACTGAGTTGAGAGACAGCCTCTGAAGGGCAGTTCTGGGGTCCCTTTCCTTCCAGGACAAGGTCATCTCCTCTCTCCAGCCAAGACTCTTTGAGAAAGGACCCTCCTGGGTCATCTTTTCATTCATAGCCCCATAGCCGTGCCATGAACAGATTAGATACACATATGAGCTGCTGAGCTCACATGTGGCTAGTGAAACCAAGACACTGCATTTTTCCTTTCTTTCATTTTAATTAATTTAAATTTAGGCAACCATATTTGGCCGATACCATATTGGATCACACAGCTCTAAAATATCACAGTGGATTATGGATACAAGTTTTAAGCAGGTGTTTTAATTATTTATTGCTGCCTAACAAAACACCCCAACACTTAGCAGCTTAAAACTGCAATGACAAATTTTCTCACAATTTCGTAGTCTAGGCTGGGTAAGCTGTGTAGCTGTTCTCCTCCACATGGTGTTTGCTGGGACCGGAAGATCCAAGATGGCTCCTTCACTCTCCCATCTCATGCGTCAGCTATGGCGGCTGAAACAGCTAGGGGCTGGCTGAGTATCTCTCTCTCTTCCCTCAAGTCTAGGCTTTCTTAAAACATGGTAGTCTCAGGGTAGTGTGACTTTTTACACGGGACTGGGATCCAAGAAGGAAAGAGGAAGCTTTTAGACCTCTTAAAGGCTGGGCTTAGAGCTAGCACAATATCTTTTCTTCCACATTCTATCAGCCAAGTAAGTCACAAGGCCAGCCCAGATTCAAGAAGAAGGGAACTAGACCTTAGCCTGCAATGAGAGGTGTGTCTTTGCATATAGGGAGAGGAGGATTTGTGGCAGCCATCTTTAGAGACTGCCACAACAAGTCTAGTAGAGTTGACTGGCCACGAAGAGAGCTGACAAATAAAAAAATGAAAAGCAACCTAGAACACAAACAAAAATGGCTTTGTAAGGATCATAAAAAGGAGAAAAGAGAGGGGAGTGGAGAAGAGAGTCAAGTATCAGGAGACCTATGAAAGCAAAACATTATCAGACCAACCAGAAACCATGAGGATGACTGCCAGCCAAACCAAAGGTACATAGCTATGGACATTCATCAATAGGTACATAATAAAATATCCACAAAATTGTATCTCTGGTCTAGCTTTGCCTGATGAAGTTCCTCATGCAAGCCCCTTATTAGTGACCTTCCTAACCTCCTCCAGGATGCTTGCCTCAATGTCTCACTCCTCCAGACTTCAGGGTCCCTCAAACAGAAAACCTCTGGAAACCTCTCAGTTTCTTCAAACAAGAGCAGCAGGCTATATTTTTCCTTTTATTTAATTGTAATTAATTTAAATGTAAGCAACCACGTCACTGAAAACCGTAACTGGAGAAGGCTATAAGAGCTCTTGCTTTAACGGCTCATCCTACTGGATGACTCAAACCAGAGTTGCTCAAAGCAGAATCCCTCCACCCTCCCAAATCTGTAGCAATGGCACAGCACCCCACATGAAAAAAAGTGCTGATCATGCTATGAGCAGATCACAGAGCACCTATGACAAAACCTGTGTGTTGGAGCTCTGTAACTTCCCGTCAAGCTGAACTGGAAAGTAATATAACTAAAAGAGCCTTCTAGAACTTGTCTTGCTGAGCCCTATCAAAGAAGTTTCCAACAGCCATTAGTATCTTATTCCTTTTCTCAGAAATGCAATTTCTTAGCCCCTCTGTCAAATACGGAGACCAAACAGTGGTCTAGATCATCAGTGAAAAGGACCAGAAAAAAAAAAAAAAAACTAAAGGTAGTATATGAAATTTTAATATAAATTATTTCCTCATTCATAAATGTAGCAAGACGTGTACACAATACCCAGAAATAGTGAGGACCCTATGAATAGACTCACATTCTGCATGTGACCTGAGGCAGCTGGGAAGAGAATACAGAGAATCTTCACCACCAATCGAGAACCTACCTTCAGAATCCTGGACCCCTGTCCACTGAGGCTCTCTCAGTCCGAGCAGATGAATTGACTAAATGTTTACTCTTGAACTTCTTTGAACACCAACTTCTGCTTTTCAGTTTGTCATGTCAATTTGTCTGAAATGGAAAACCGAATAGTTATTTCAAAAGTACAGATGGAGTCCCTTGTTTATAGTATAATTCTTTACACCAAATGGAACTGCAGGAGGTTCAAAATTTATAAAGGTCTTCCAAAAATCCAAACACATTATTCATTTCAACAAATCTGACAATTTTTGAACTACATAATTTTTTGAACAATTTTTTTTAGTCCATTCGTGTTAACTGAGGTTAATCTGAAGATACTGTTACTTTCCAAAAAGAAGTAGTTGAATTCCAGAAGACAATTTACGCCGGAACATAATTCAAGTTGGACTTTCTATCTTGGGTGAACAAAGAAAGTACCTGTAGTAAGGGCATTAAAATTAAAAACAAACAAACAACAAAAAAAAGAAACTAGTCTAACTCATTTTACAGGTAGCAGATAAATGCTTTTAACAAGCGGTGATGGGTTTTAATCCACTTGCGTGAAAGATATAGACATTAGCTTTTCCCATCTCTCGTTAATTCTTATACTATTGTAATTACGTTTGTTATAAGCATTTGGTTTTGTGCTTTAAAAAAACAGATTTTTTGTGTGTGTGTGAGGTGGGGATAGTAAAATTTAATGGGAAAATAAAATGATTTTAATTTATTTCAGTAAATCATGTTGGCTAAAGAGATTATGGCCTACACTAGCTGATATGCTGAAAATTCACCATGGACAAGGTGTTCCCATTATAGGTGATTTTCAAAGCATGTTTTTGGAGAGAGCACTGTAAATGTCTGTTTTTTTTGGGGGGGGTGGCATATTTTTAAATTTTGAATGCTAAAATTTCTATCTATAAGGAGAGATGAACAGAGAACAGGGAAAGCAGGAAGTCCTGCCAATTGTGGGGCTTTTAGACTTTCTTTTTTTTTTTTCCAACACAGAAATACAAATTGCTGCTTGAAATAAGACTAGCTCCTATCTTTGGATGCCCTCGATGAGATGTTAGTGTTGGATCTGATTTAGATGGGAGAGAAATCCAAACCTGAGTTTTCCAAATCACCTTTGCATTTTACTGCTGATGGACACAATAAAAATAAGAGCGCTAAGCCCTAGAGAGCAGGTTCCCAAAGAAAAAATAGATGATTTGCAAAGTGACTTCCATAATGAGATGAACCAGCCACTTCAGTACACCTTTCTGATACCATCAAAGACACTGCAGAGAGAACAAAATCTAACCCTCTTTCCTTTTAAAAATGAATCTCCTTCAAAACAACAAAAGAGAAATTTGGAATTTCATGAGGATTACTCAGAATCCTCCAAAATAGTGTGAGCTTTGTCAGATATGGATTTCAATGTCAGTAATTTAAGGCTAGCTTTATGAATACAACGTCTATCTCCAGCAGCTGGGCCATATTATTTCAGTGACTTTTTTTATGCTGAAGTTGGCTTATAAGTTCTATGCTTGATTTATGAAGCAAAACACTCTATTTACTGTACAATGCTATAGTGCTGACATGTGGGGTCAGTCCATAATGCATTTGGAGTGGAGTGTGGGAACAGGGTTAAATGAGCAAAACATGCAATGGTTATGAATGTAAAATGTGGCTTTTACAAAAAGAAAGCTAGATTCGAAGGGCCCAAATGAAAATTGGGACAAACAGTAGCAAGCCATTTGAATTTATTTGTAAGCACAAAGATTATATTTGACTAGGCAACTTTGGACAGAAGGGCGGAAAAATGTAAAAAAATAAAATGAATAAAAACGAAAGTACAGACTTCCCAACAACCCTCAGGGTAGTAGAGTTCCATAAGCTCGGGAACTTCTCAGGCTCATCTGGGTCCGCCATTATAATGATGGCTTCTTTTTCAGGAAGTCAGAAATATGGGAAAAACGGAAATGATCAGTATGAATATTTTTAGAATTGTCAAATTTGGGCCGTCTGTAACCTGAAAAGCCTCAGACATGTGCACTAATGTAACACAGAGATAATTTCATCATATTCTGAATTTTAATTCTAAAATGAAAACGAAGCACTCATGTAGCTTCTTTCTTATAGAATCAACAAAAGAGGAAATAAAGGGATCAATGGTAGAGAGGGCCACTGAATTTCTCTTCTGGTAGGTTTGTTTGTTTTGTTTTTTTATTTTTTCTTTGGAGGGGAGCAATTTTCCAAACGTTATCAAATGGCCATGAAAATCATGTGTAGTCCAGGTGTGAGATGGAGAATATCAACTTGGAAAGAGCCCGTCATACGATTTGCTGGTTCTTCAATTAACCTGTGAATCTCTCCCACATTCAAATCCTTCTGAAACCCTGCACCTAAGTACAGACAGCAGAACTTGAGAATGAAATGCTCCAAGTCTGTACCACATGGAAATTGTAGGAGGCTTTTCTTCATGTGTTGAATGTCTGAGAGCATACCAAGAGCGTCGAGCTTGTTTCAGGAGTATTGCTACAGGAAGATGTGAGTCCCAGATAGTCAACTGCATAAAAAGAAAAACAAGCAAGAACTTGGCCGGACCTGAGAAATAGCTGCAAAGTCATTGGTAAAAAGGACAGAAAAAAAGTGAATGAGAGAAACACCTTTGTAGAAACCAGTCATTTTGGAGGCTGATTAATCTTGCTGTTTCCGTTCAAGATAAGGCTGCCACTACTGCGTAACGCCTGTCAGAACTGGACACTATTTTACAGTGAAAACAAGACCCACTTGAAAAAAATCAAAGTGATTGCTTTTGAGGAAACATTCATCCAGTTTTTTTCCAGGTTCCCCTCTGACATGAGGGGCGACTTTGCCAGGGTTACCACGTGACAACGCGGATGCTGATCCTGAAAGTGGAAAAGCCGTTTACAAAATATTAAAGTTGCCTTAAACAGGTTCACTCTACGCAAAAACCTATTCAAAACGTAATGCTCCAAAGCAACTGAATGCTGTAAATTTATCTTACAGGGAGATCATTCTTAGATACCAAGGGTGTGACCCAAATGCTTCAGTGAAACTTACTTTCCTGCTAGCTAGGGAGAGAATGACAAATACCTTCTAATTTGATTAACTCAGGATGAGAGCTGGTGGGTCTCCTGCCCCGTTGTGACTGATAAGATTTCAGCTTAATAGCTGCAGTCAGAGAATAGACCCTGCCTTTATTTGGGACAACACTTTCACTATCAAAGTGATGGAATATCTTATCAGTCTAAGAGAGGGAGGGAAATACAAGCATCTGTGCTCCCAAGAGTCTTGCAAGGCCTCCACATTTTGGCTTGAACTAGAAGGTTGGATTTGGTAGGGGCCGCAGCCCCAGGAGCTCAGTAGATAACCAGTACCAGAGAGGCTGCCGCCAACCCGATCCAAAGCACTATCAGATACCTGTTCTTTCTGTTGAAACAAAGTAGGGAGTACAATGACACTTTTGTAATAGGCAAAACCAAAACTGGAATCCCACCCCTTGGAGTTAATAGAGCAATTTTATGCACATGCATCATCCATGTTTTCTTTGAAAAAAGAAACAAGTATCAATAAATAGATGTATTAAAGGAGAAATCTGAACATAATCCTACTTTTGCCTGTATTGAATTTTACACAGTTTTTAGACTTGTTATTATCCACTTTGACATCTATACACATCCAGTTCAAAACTAGGGGCATATATTGAAGTGCTACCAAAAGGGCAACAAAACTTAGGGTATTGGTTTTCACCCCACTTGTGAAAGATCAAGGGTGTATATCCTAAACGGGAAACAGCGTGACATCTGGAAAGTGTGAGCTTTGAGGATATACTACGTCTTGGGTAGCCTCTTCTCTGACTGCTTCCTAATTGTGTGGTCTCTAGTGAACCCCTTGGAATAAGACTCAGTTTCCTCATCTGGAAAATGGATTAAACATGACCAACATTACAGGGTTACCTTGGGGACTGAAGATTATGTACATATAAAGCATTGAGCACAGTGACGGGTGAAATGCAGGAGGTATTACTAACTTCCATTCAGGGAAAAACACGAACACACCACATAGTATAGTCACTTCCATCATTCCTTTGGTTGAAAAAAATCAAGCCATTAATAAATGAAAATTTTCACCTAAAAGAATTACCAATCTAAATTGTTACCTAATTGCTAATCTCTATCCCATCTTACCTGAACTATATTTATTTACAGTAAGCCTCTCATTGAGTAGTTAACAAAACACTGGATCCAGAAAAGCTTGTTTTTAGATATCAATTACATACGTGTATGTTTATAGATTTCACCCTGGGGAGAAAATACAAATACTCATCTTGTACCTATGTTTTAAAAGAACAAGTTCTATGGTAACTTCTAGATTCATTATTAGCAAAGGTTGTATTTAAGATTCCTGTGTCTACTGCTTAATAACCCCCAAATTAGTCTCCACGGAATTAGCTGTAATTAAGGACATTGTGAAATATGGTGGGGCAAACAGAATTACACTGTATTACTTTATTAATAATATTCTTTAACTACACTGTAAATTGCTATTAGGCCTGCATATTACTGCCTGGATATGGAAATAGTCTTTTGCTATGCTAATCTAACACAATTTTCTTTTAAATGTAAACAAATTATACTCTATTAATATGCTGTTCTACTTGCATAGTTAATTATTGTAACAGTAAGGAATAAAATTGTTCTGCTTTCTCTGTTTCTGATGGAAAAAGGGCTACATAAATAGTTTAATAGGGAACTAATTATGCAAAAAATTTAGATGCCTAAAATGTGTTTGTAATTACATTAAAATGGTCTTCTGTTCAAATATTGGAAAGCCTGCTAATTGGAGGCTAGCTGAAAATTTAAATATTGTGAATCAATGATTTTAATACAGTACATGTTTGGTTGTGTTTCTATTCATATTTGTCTTGAAAATGAAGAGAATATTTAATAGTGTTTAAAAAGAAGAGGTCCAAGTTTCATACCAATGAAGTTAGTCTGCAGCAGACTGAAATTTTAAATGTGTGTTTTACAGCATTATCTTTAATCCACTCAAGGGGTGTGGGCAACTTTGGGCTCAGTAACAAGAACAACAAAAGTATACTGCTTGGAGGATAAGTTGATGTGAAAAGAAAATCTGATGCAGACCAACCAAATCAAAGAGTTCTGGAAAATGCCCCACAACAGGCGAACTAGAGTTGATACGGCTGTAAATTGCTAAATTGTTTTAGATAAATAAACACATGTAGCAGATCACCTGCCTACTCTCCAAGGATTTCCAAGTGCATCACCTTATCCAGCTGTAATTAAGGAGTGTTAAAGACACAGTGCCTTGTTCTAAATGATTTTTTGTGGCATCCAAGCTTTTATTTTGATGTGGAATGAGGGATCTAAATCTGAGGAAAAAAAGCAATGCTAAAATAAGCCCACTCTTTTGAAGAGAATTTCAACAACCTGTCCTGAATTTTAAACTATTTTGGGAAAAAGGAAGGGAAAACTGTTCATTATAATTTTTACGACAACACAAATGAGAGTACTGCATATGCAACCAGGATTAATTGCACAGATAATTGGGAGCCCAGAAATAACTTTATAATTTAAAATTCTTGCCTACTTAACAGAGCTGTTTCAGGGATCAAGAGATATAACATACTTGAAAGCGTGTTGAAGACTATAAAGCCCACAAGGAAGGTAGCAAGACAATCATCATGCTTATTAGTAATAATGAAGAAGATGAAATGCAATTTGTCCCATAACCTAATCCCCTCTGGATAGTTCCTTCCATCCCGACTTCTCTAGCTGGCATAGCTTTGTGGTACAAGGCAGTGGTTAAGCTTGAGCTCTGGAAGTAATAGACCAAAGGTGTGCCTGCTGGCTCCACCTCTTCGGGCATGACAGACTGACTGATGATGCTGGACGATCTGTTTTAAGCTCTAGTACTGGGAACAGTCAGTTGACTCATTTCTCATAACCACTGCCACATTCTTTGACCTAAAGGAGATATATATATATATATCTTATTTTGAAAGAGAAAGAAAAAAAGATTCCAACATTAGAATCAATTGTAAACTCTCTTAAAGATACTCACTGTCGGTCTTCCCTGGTGGCGCAGTGGTTGAGAGTCGCCTGCCGATGCAGGGGACATGGGTTCGTGCCCCGGTCCGGGAAGATCCCACATGCCGCGGAGCGGCTGGGCCCGTGGGCCATGGCTGCTGAGCATGCGCGTCAGGAGCCTGTGCTCTGCAGCGGGAGAGGTCACCACAGTGAGAGGCCCGCGTACTGCAAAAAAAAAAAAAAAAAAAAGATACTCACTGTCTATTGAGCAAAGCCCAACACCGTAGGCAGTCAAGATCTTCTGCCTTCTTACCACTCCTGACCTATCACCTCTGTGAGCTCTCTACTCTACTCAGCCTAGGGGATCCCTTTCCTTCCCAAAACTGACATGTCCCTTCCCACGTATGGGCTACTGTGCCTGCCGCTCTTGCCTGGAATGCTCCCTCCTCTTTCCCATTAGTCCTCCTTTCAGGCCTAACTCAAGTTCTCTCTCTTCCTCTCAAGGCATTCCGCCAGCCTGTGATGTCTGTGTCACCGTCTTGGCACTTGATTTGTTATTTAGCTTTCTTAGAATTATATGTTTTTTACTCCAATCGATAATCTGCCTGTCCAGGTATTTTATACATCTTTATGTTTCTAGCATAAACTGTAACCTACAACATGATCCCATGCAAGGGCAGAAACACATGGTGCTCAAAGAATTTGAGAATCTTAAATCAGGCTAGCCAGTTCACCCCAAGTCATCCATTTAAATGGACAAGGCAAGGAGGCTAGCCTGAGCACACTGACCGTTCTATTAGTCCATGTGCTAGACCTACATCGTGGTTGTCTGAGAAGGCTTCTTGGGCTCTGATAGAACACAACAGTTCATAACAAATATGTTGGTGAGGTGACCCTTGTCTAATTCTATTCTGCCATCACACAGCCATTATCCACCTGTGTGTACACAATACTGACACTGGAGCTAGGCATAAAACACATAACGAAAAACTCTCAAGTCTGTCTTCGCTCTACTAAAATTGTTTCTCACGTCTCTCTCCAAAACAGAAATTTCAAAGATCTATAATATCTATTTCCTATTCATTTGGGGTGTGAATTTTGCCACATGAAAGCCAGAGGACCATCACATGCTCTGCTGATGGGCAAGAATAACCACAAACCCACCCCACGTGCCACTGGTAGTTTAGCCTTTTAAAAATGCCACCAGGACTTTTATACCAGTGGAAAGTTATGTATTGATTGATGCAATCATCAGTTAATGTATTCCCTTTTTTCTTCCCACAATTATTAATGAGCAGTGAAATGCCAACATGGTGGAAACAGAAGGGAGAAGAAGGAACAGCAAAGACACTGATCATTCAAAACTAAAGAAGCAGCTCATGAATAATGGAGAGCTACGTGCATACAAATTGCCAAAGAAGTAATTTCTACTTTTCTATGATATGGTCCTTAGTCCTCTCTACTTTATTCAGAAAGGTTCTACTCCCAGGCCATGAGAGTATTTCTATTCCATACAAACACTCATGAGAATAAAAAATGGCTAAATTCTCTCTAATTAAGTGGAACAATCAACCTAAATAGCATACCTTTTCTACGTTAAAATTCTTATTACAGAGAGAAGACCAATGTCCACCCATAGTCTTTAATTACCATCTGCTATGTTCCTAACTGCAGAATCCTGGAAGAACCGTGTCCAGTGTATTGTCACAAAGAGAACCCAAAGACACGTCCTATGGAAAGTAGGTCACAGGGAGAAGCTGAGCCCACTAACCTATTTTTTCTTCAATTGAGACATATGGTGCTTTCTTGACATTTTGCTATTTGTCCCACTGGTTACATATACATATAAAATGACCATTAAAAACATGAGACAATCTGTGCCAGACTAGTCCATTTCTATTCTCTTGTGATCTCCCAGGATACGACTTACAGACAGAATATTAAAAAAGAAAGATTCAGCTCAATGTAATGTTCTCACTGGTAACCCATGGTAATGAGGTAGCCCTATATATTCAAGGTGCCACATGCCACACGAATAGATACATATGCAGACAGAGAAACTGTCTGGAGAAAACTCATGCCTTCCAATAAAATAAAAGTGCTCCCTGGAGTATATCACCAGAGCTCTAGGCTGTTGATTCAATTGAGTCTCCAAATCTCAGAACTTTATTTCAGAGCTTTACAGAAATTACAGGAATACCAAGTTATAAAAGTTCTCAGAAAACAAAGAATGTGTATTTACTGAAAAGTCCCAGTGAAATGAAATCTATCAGTAGAAGTTCAAATGTAAGCTATTTAAAAATTTAGATTCAAGCCAGACAGTGTTTTAAAAAAAAGGACTTTCATTTTCTAAGAAAATAATATCTCCTACCCTGTTAAAATATATAAGTTATATATATATAAATTCATATATATAATATCATATATATATATATATATATATATATATATATATATATATATATATATATAAAATAATCCTCTGGTAATGAAGGATTCTTTAACAGGCTGTGATTTTCCACCTCCTCCTCTAAACTCAAAACTTTGGGACATAGAAGATATGTTAGAAAGTGAAATGGATTTATATTTTTCAGCCTGGCTAGACAATACTAAACCCTTAACTGCAGCTCCACTTACTCTATCAGAGGAATATAACATTTTTTTCAAAAGGGAAACTAGTTTTTATAAGGCCTTATAGACTGCTTAACCCCCTCTTTATTTGCTCTTGGATAGAAAGAGAACATATTCAAAATCTGTGCGAAGACTTCCTCTGGAAGACAATAGCTAGGTTTGTTCTGTTTTGTTTTCTTTTAATTTGGTGAGTGCCTCAAGAAAGACTACAATAAAGCAACTTGAGTAAAGACTTGAAAGGCTGGCCCCCAAATCAGAGGTCCTGAAGCTTCTCAGTTAAGTCCTGTTCTTTGGAATGGCCACTTGCTGTAATGAATGTAGAAGGCTGCTTCGTTATTCTCAATGGGATTGGGACTACACAGAATCTGAGAAAAAGATATTAAAATGATGCACATTGGGCTTCCCTGGTGGCACAGTGGTTGAGAGTCCGCCTGCCGATGCAGGGGACACGGGTTCGTGCCCCGGTCCGGGAAGATCCCACATGCCGCGGAGCGGCTGGGCCCGTGAGCCATGGCCGCTGAGCCTGTGCGTCCGGAGCTTGTGCTCCACAACGGGAGAGGCCACAGCAGTGAGAAAAGATGCACATTTATGTGATCTCCATCCCAAAGGGCAGAGCAAAAAGGAACAGTGGGCATATGCTGGGCTATTGATTATGTAACTCATTTCTTTGGACCACGGGATCTTCTCCTATACATTCTTGAATATTCCTAAGAATTGTTTTATATTAGTCTATACTTATCTGTATATTCTTTTCTTTCCAGTTTTATTGAGGAATGACTGACAAATAAATATTGTATATATGTAAGATGTACAAGAGGATGTTTTCACATATGTATTACATTGTGACATGATTAACACAATCAGGATAATGAATATACATCACTTCACATAGTTACCATTTGTGTGTGTGTGTGTGTGTGTGTGTGGTGAGAACACTTGATATCTGCTCTTAGCAAATTTACCTCTCTCTGTTTCCTGTGACAGTGCGTATTACCTTGAGAGCCAGAATAAAACATGATTTTAAGGACAGCAGCAGCAATGCCTGACTGAAGCGCCCTCTTCCATACTGTATCACAGAGAAGACAGTCCTCTCCACTTCTCCAGACACTCTCATCATGCCTGCAGACTTGTCTTCATGATTCCTGGCCTGAGATGCCTCCCCTCCATGAGGAATACCACTCCAAGCTCACAGAACCCTCCCTCACCTCCTTCACGATCTCTATACAGTCACCCTGTCTTCTCCAGAGGCCTCTGCTTCTCTCTGTCCTTCCTCACTTAAACATACTTTTATTTATGGTAACATCAAGGAATTGTAGTCACAGGACCTAACATGTTGTAAAAATACATTACCCTCACCTGCCCACATGACACAGCAGCTGGAATGGAGAAGGCTTGTCTCAGGTCAAGAGTTACCAAAAAGTCAGTTTATTAGATGTGATAATTCATAAAGTGATCTGCATTCTAATACTTCGGGCCTTTCTAATACTTCTGTTCTCCTCTTACAAATCGATGAAAAATGGACCTAACCATCAGCATATCTTTCTTTATCACATGGCAATGTCTAATAAATGTTTAAGAAGTAAATAAATTCATAATAACAAAGATATTGCAGGAGAAAAGTAAGACAGATTATTCTTTCCTTTATTCTAATTTTTCTCAGTGTCCATACATAGTAATATATCCCTGGCTTCTTACATCTAACTTCTTTTTAACATGTCTCTTATGTTTTTGGTAGGCGTACAAAGGAAAAACTGACAGACTCCTTTTGAGCATCCAAAGTCCGTGGAACGTAAATTGGTACAACCATTATGGAGAACAGTATGGAGGTTCCTTAAACAACTAAATATAGAACTACTATATAATCCAACAATCCCACTCCTGGGCATACATTCAGAGAAAACCGTAATTCAAAAAGATACATGCACACCAATGTTCATTGCAGCGCTATTTACAAGAGCCAAGATATGGAAGCAACCTAGGAATGTAATCACCAGAGGAATGGATAAAGAAGATGTGGTACATATATAAAATGGAATATTACTCCCATAAAAAAAGAATGAAATAATGCCATTTACAGCGACATGGATGGACCTAGAGATTATCATACTAAGTGAAGTAAGTCAGATGGAGAAAGACAAATATCATATATCACTTACATGTGGAATCTAGTAAAAAATGATACAAATGAACTTATTTACAAAACAGAAACAGACTCACAGATCTCAAAATCAAACTTATGGACACCAAAGGGGAAACATGGGGGAGAGTGATCAATTAGGAGATTGGGGTTAACATATATACACTATGATATATAAAATAGATAACTAATAAGGGCCTACTGTATAGCACAGGGAACTCTACTCAATACTCTGTAATAACCTATATGGGAAAAGAATCTGAAAAAGAATGGATATATGTATAACTGATTCACTTTGCTGTATACCTGAAACTAACACAACATTGTAAATAAACTATACTTCGATAAAAATTTTTTAAAGTCTGTGGAATATTCTACTTTAAAAAATAATAAATAACCACTTGAACATTGTTCTTTATTCCCTTCTTCTTCACAGAGTCTTTTCACACTCTGTTGAGCCTTATAGGCTCTCCAGTTTTAAGTCAGCTACTTAAAAAAAAAAAAGAAAAAAGCATAAGGTCCTTTGGGGGGAAAAAGTCATTTCCCATTTCAGAAAAACAAACATTTATCCAGGCACTTTGAGGGACCCAGCTGTTGCATATTGCATGGATTTGCTATAAATACAGAGGGAGATATAGAGATACCTCTCAAAAACAAATTTTGTTGATGGGTTTAAGATAAAGTTGTTAGTATTTACTAGGAAAATATAGAGAAATTAATTATGACATGCTATTTAAAATAAAATACAGTGTATGTTAAAGGGACAAAAAGACAATAAATCATCTATGTCAATTATCATCTTATATGCTTTCTGTAACTTTAGATTTCTCTTCAACTATAAAGTGAGGAAGCAGCTCTAGGGCAGTAAAAAAAAAAATAGAATTAATGCAAACATGTTTTCAACTTTTCATTTTTACAAACCCCAAGGTAATCTAAGGGATTTGTCTTACAGTTTCTTTAGCCTGGAAAATTTAATGGGATCTTGACAATTAGGGGGAAAAAAACACAACAGTAATGAGAAAGCCATAGTACCTGTACGGGAGGTCAGATGAGAGAGCTATGCTGAATGAGGCCCAACTGTGGCTGATACTCAGCAAAAGAAGGCAGACACAAAGAGCACCTATTGTACGATTTCATTTTCCTATTAAGAACAGACCGATTATATGGGATAGAAATCAAAATGATGGTTGCCTATGAGTCCACAAGGAAACTTTGGAGCTTACAGAAATTTTCTTTATCTTGATCTAGGAGATGGCTGTAAGTAAAAAATTACTGAGGTGCATTTAACATTTTACTGTTTGTAAATTATACCTCAATCAAGTACTGTTAAAGAAAAAATAAGTAAGGTATTATTCCTGGCCTCAGGGCGTATACTTCCTTAGAGTGACAAGAATGTTAGAATTTTAAAGAGCTTTATTACTATCTCAAGAAAGAATTTATTAAGTGTGACTTTGGAGTGGGGAAGAGAGGAGTTTATTTGGTAAATAAATAACCTTGTGTGGTAAATGGCATGAGGACATGTCTGGAAGTTGTGATCAATTTTGAAGCTAAGGAGTGGCACACCCCAAGTGATCAAAATTAAACTGACTGATGTAGGAAAACCAGGTACAAGCTTTGAGTTTTTATGAAAAGTAGCACAGGTTTTGTAGCTGAGTAGTTCTAGCAACCCATTTCCTGCCTATAGAATTTTGAGGATTCAGTAACCTTTTTTCATTTTGTATTTTATCTGTCCCTTTCAGTTCAAGCTGACATTGTTTCTACTGATATAAAATTATCAAGAACTTTGTGGGTCTCCTGTGTATGTCATTCAATTAGACAAGAAGCTTTTACACAGGTTTGTCTTAGATAATCTCATCTCTATTTTGGTTTCTGCTGAGCTGACTGAGGGAATCTAGGGATCACATATTTAATTTTTTCAAAGAGCCTTTTGTGTGAATGAATACTCTGACCTTCTGATCTTTCTGATTTTAGCAAAAGGTTTTCCTATCACATCTCAGTTTTTTTTCCTACTGCAGTTTCCTGACAGTGAATCTATTAATTTTAGCACCTTTTGCAAATCTGGGTAGGCTGAATGTTTCTCAAGTCATGGTCACTTTTTGTTTATCAGTCTTCCCTCAATTTATCTCCTTCCTCTCACATTTTACTATCAGCAGTAAGAAGAAACCAGACTGCACCTTCAACACTTCGCTTGGAAATCTCAGCTAAATATCTAGGTTAATCATTTACAAGTTCTGCTTTCCACATAACTGCAGGACACAATTCTCCTAAGCTTTCTGCCACTATATAAAAAAGAATTTCCTTTCCTCCAATTTCCAATAACATGTTCCTTATTCCTTCTGAGCCCATACCAACAGTGCCTTTAATATCCATAATTCTACCAACAGTCTGTTCATGACAATTTACAAATTCTCTAAGAGGAAATATGCTTTCTCTACTACTCACTTTCTTCTGAGACCTCAACAGCAGCATCATTAACATCCATATTTCTACTAACACTCTGTTCAAAGCAATTTAGGCTTTTTCTATCATGCTTCGCAAAATTCATCCAGCCTCTGCCCATTGCTCAATTCCAAAGCCACTTCCTCATTTTTAGGTATTTGATATGTCAGCACGCCACTTTAAGGTAGGTACTAAAATCTGTATTAGTATTCTATGGCTGCTACCACAATCTCTAACTTGCTTTTTCCATTATTAAAAATGGTATTAATAACGATGCTAATATCCTACATGATATAAAATCTCTTATGATATATTTGAGAGCCAAATGTGCCCATCTGATTACTTTCATTATTATAATGTCCAATGAATTATTTTATATTTTAATATCCAAATTTCCAATTATCTCTCACCCAGGCTAGACACAGCAGAACTCACAAAGCTAAAAGCTATGAATTAGGTTGATTTCTTAGTAATAATTTTTAGTAATAAATACCCTGTAAAATAACCTACAAATATCGCAAACAGGTTAAGTACCCTAAGGGATTCCTTGACAATTAAGAACAGAAATGTTTAAGACATTGTTAAAAAAAATTGAGGAAGACACAAATAACTGGAAAGATATCTTGTGTTTATAGATTGGAAGAATTAATATTGTTAAAATGTCCATACTACTCAAAGCCATGTACAGATTCAATTTAAACCCTGTCAAAATGTCAATGGCATTTTTTACAAAAATATAAAAATAATGCCAAGATTCATACAGAACCACAAAAGACCCTGAATAGCCAAAGCAATCTTGAGATAAAAGAACAAAACTGGAGAAATCACACTTCCTGATTTCAAACTATAATTACCAAGCAATAGTAACCAAAATGGTATGGCATAAAAACAGACAGATAGACCCAGTGAAACATTATCAAAAGCCCAGAAATAAACTCATGCATGGGCGATCAACTAATAATTGATGAGGGAGCCAAGAACACTCAATGGGGAAAGCACAGTCTGTTCAATAAGTGGTTTCAGGAAAACTGGATATTCACATGCAAAAGAATGAAATTGGATCCCTGTCTTACGCTACTCATAACAACTCAAAATGAATTAAAGATGTAAATTTAAGACCTGAAACCATAAAACTTCTAAAAGAAAACATAGGGAAAAACTTGTTGATGTGGGTCTTGGCAATGAGTTTTTGGAAATGATTCCAAAAGCACAAAGAACAAAAGAAAATATCAACAAGTAGGACTACATCAAACTCAACAGCAAAAGAAACAATCAACCAAATGAAAAAGCACCTTTGGAATGGGAGAAAATATTTGCATACCACACATTTGATAGGGTGTTAATATTCAAAATATATAAGGAACACATACAACTCAATAGGAAAAAAGCAAATAATCAAGAAAATGGGCAAAGGACCTGAACAGACATTTTTCCAAAGAAGACACACAGTAAATAGGTACATGAAAAAGGTGCTCAACACCACTAATTATCAGGGAAATGCAAATAAAAAACTCCAGTGAGATATCACCTCACACCTGTTAGAATGCCTATTATCAAAAAGACAAGAGAAAACAGGTGTTGGTGAGGGTGTGGAGAAAACGGAAGCCTCGTGCACTCTTGGTGGGAATGTAAATTGGTGCAGCCACTGTGGAGAACAGTATGGAGGTTCTTAAAAAAATTAAAAATAGAACTGTCTTATGATTGAGTAATCCTACTCTGGGTATACATCTGATGGAAGTGAAATCACCATCTCGAAGAGATATCTGCACCTTCATGTTCACTCCAGCATTATTCACAACAGCAAAGACATAGAAACAAAGAAACAACATAAGTGTCCACTGACAGATGAATGGATAAAGAAAATGCTTGATAGATACATACATACATACATACATACATGCATACGTATGTACATACACATACGTACACAAACACACACAACAGAATATTATTCAGTCATACATATACGTACACAAAAACACAACGAAATATTATTCAGTCATAAAAAAGAAGCAAATCCTACCATTTGCAACAACATGAATGAAACTTGAGGGCATTAAGCTAAGTCAACTAAGTCAGACAGAGAAAGACAAATATTGTATGATCTCATCTATATGTGGAATCTAAAAAAGCTGAACTCATAGAAACAGAGGGTAGATTGCTCATTGCCAAGGGCTGGTGGGTGGGGAGAAATGGGGAGATATTGGTCAAATGGTACAAACTTCCAGTTATAAGATTAATAAGTTCTGGGGATCTAGTGCACAGCATTGTTACTATAGCTAAGAGAGTAGATCTTAAATGTTTTCACCACAAAAAAGGGAAATTACGTGAGGTGATAGATGTGTTAACTAACCTTATTGTGATAATCATTTTGCAATATATACGTGTATCAAATCATCTCTTTGTACACCTTAAACCTACACAATGTTATATGTCCATTATATTGATATGTCAATAAAGCTGGGGGAAATAAAGAACAGAGCTGTTTACATTTTTCTGCCAAGTCATGTCAGTTTGACAGATGTCCACAGTCATGTCTACTTCGAATCATATTTATACTCAGAATATAAATAAGACTACAGTCCACTCCTATACTCTCATTTAATTATATTTACCTAGAGACTGATGGAAAGAAATACTAAGACATCTTTAATTCATTTTTACTTTCCAGGTAGCAAGCATGATATAACTCAGTAAGTTGCACTAGAGTGCATTTTCACACCAAGAAACAGTCGATATGCAGTTCAGCCAGTGAAATATGGCAGTCGAGATGTTTTATGCATGTTAGTTTTGAATATACTTAACCTTTTTCCTATACCATTTTCTGTATTTATTATCCATGTTGTTTCATTTGAATTATAAAATTCATGAGTGCTAGACTGTATTTTCTTTGTTTGTTGGAAGAGAAGTAACTGTCACATATGTAATGGAAGCTCAGTATTAATGATCATCTTGATCATAACCTCTACATCACAAAAATTGCTTCAAGTGATCAATGCAATATTTATTGATTAGGGCTGTCCTAACCTATAAAACTGAATAAGTAGCCACTCAGAAAGGAAACTGCTGGGATTTTTTTCTTCCTTCCTTCCCTCCCTCCCTCCCTGCCTCCTTCCTTCCTTCCTTTCTTTCTTCCTTTTCCTTTTTTTTTTTTTGTAGCTTGGAAGGCAACCAATGGCATGAATATATGTTCCAAAATAGTTAAAAGAAGACCTTGTTGTACAGCTAGCACTTGGTATCCAGAACTAAGAGTTAGAAGTCTTCCACCAAAAAGAGTCTGTAGTGAAATGATCCTTTACCAGGGTTATAGTCTGGTGGGTAGCCCATGAAGACAATTTTCTGACATTCATTTCATGTGAATTACCTAAATTAAAGAATATCCCTCTAAAGATTAGATGAGATAAATCTTCACCACAGGCATTACAGCTTTGATGGAGAAGAAGATAGAAATAAATAAAGAGCCAAAGAGTAAGTTTGTATGGAGTATGGGGTAGGGCCTGTGTGCACAGGTTTTGTTGACACCTATCAGCAGCTAGGTAGCAGCACGAGGGCTCAGTTCTTGAAGGAGGAGCAGACATTGACAGGGAAGTGAAGGATAATAACAGGAAAATGAGGACACCTTGGGACATTTTTAAGATGTTAGGGCCGGAACAAATAACCCTGCACAGGGTAATAATAGCCATTTCATTTTTTTATATACAAAGGATTTTAAAATAAAAATGTAAATAGCCTTATTGGAAAATAGGATAAAAATGTCTCTGAAGTAATGGGGCACTCTGAATGAAAAACCTTAAAAAGGTGCCTGTATTTTGATACAGAAATGCAAATGTTAAGATATTTCTCCTAGGAAAATAAACAAACAAACATGCCAAAGATCTGTATATGTATCCAAAAAATAATGTTGCAATGTTATTTATAATCTTGAAAAATATTAAGTGACCTAAATGTTTGTCACAATTAGTTGAATAAATAATCAAATATCTATACAGCAAAATCCTCATAACTACTAAAAATGATTACATAGTTCTCTATTTATTGACTTGAAAATTTTTTCCATATTTTGAGTGAAAAAAAATTTTACAAAGCTGTATGTAGACCATGGTTCCCATTTTTTTAATTAAAAATTTACATACATATAGAAAACAAAAGGCTTGAAAAATATTTATCTGTATGTGATTATCACCGAAGTGGGATTATGGCAAATTTTATTTTGTTTTTTTGTATGCCTTTCCTTTCTCCATAAACAGGGTAATAGACATCAAGGTCAATATTAATCATTGGAATTAAATGCATAAAACTCAGGAATGGCTTAACTGCATGCCCTGAGCATGGCAGTTACCAAATAGCTTTAGATTAATTATTCGTTGGTTTGACTGATTGACTAATTGATTGACTGAAGAGGTGTCACTAGTGGGAAGCGGACATAAAGCTTAAGGAATTACAGAGGGAGAATGGTGTGGTTAAACGCTAAAGTTGATTCAATTTTGGTGGCAGCTGCAGAATGATTCCCATTTGCTTCCTTTAATTGCTAGGAGGATATTTAAGTTGTGAAGCTCTAAGTGGCTGCCCTCAATTTGCTTCAGTTTATCCAGCACTTCCTTCTTATATCTCACTGGAGACCTACAATAATCCTGTATGGCTCTAGGGACTAGCATCCACTTTTCAGATAAGGAAACCGAAGCACAGAAGAGTGAATGACACATTAAAAGGCCTAAAACTTGTATATTAGTTAGGGGAAGGCTAGCAACTGTAACAAACAAATACCAAAATTTCAGAAACCTAATATAATAAATCTTACTTCTTTTATTATCTTGCAGCCCCATAAAGGTGGGGTAGAGTGTCATCCATGTGGTGATTCAGAGATCCAGCCTCCTTGAATCTGTGACTTCACCTTCCTCTAGTCTTCAAAGCTTCTGTAAGCAGATGGGGAAAGGGGAAGTGAAATAAGCATTCATGCATTAAGGTCCTTGGTTCAGAAGTGATACACACAGCTTCTGCTGATATTCTGTGGGTAGAACAAGTGACACGAACCCCACCAGGACACAAGAGGATGGTGCTGAGAAACAATCCCTGCCTGGGCAGATGATTTTTAGTGCAACTCTATTCTACAGAAGAGAAAGGCAATGCTACACGCCAGTTAGTGGAATCTCCAGAACTCAAAATAGACGTATGACTAAATCCAGTGTTTTTGCTACCACAACACGTTAACTCTGCTTCCAGAACTGGTTCAGCCTGCCTCATAGCTCTTGAGTGAGTTAGAGCCTGCACCTAACAGGAAGTACTAGAGAGAGGATTGTTATCTATGGGAAGAATGCTTGAACTGACCATGAAAAGATCCAGGCTTAAGCCCTGCCTCTGCCGTATCTGATTGAATGGGCCTGAATAAATCATGAAATCTGTCTCTTTTGTTTTTTCAGAGACATTGATGCAAACCTGTATTTCCCAGTCTATCCTACTTAAGCTTCTGGACTCTCCTATTATTTTTCCCTAAGATGCTCAAACATGCCTATAATGTTGTTAGAGTTTATGAGAGCCCCTTAACAGTAAGAGGTAGCTAGTAAAACCATGTCATTGATATATGTCATGCAACAGTTTTAAAAAAAAAGGAAACATTAATAGCCTTGGTAGTCAGCTTGGATAATTGCTCAATTTCTGTTAGCCTATTGGAAATACTGGGAAAAAAACTGCCCGCCCCTATTAACTACCTCTCTGGACCAGTTGGGAATCACAGACTCCATGACCTCCCAAAGCCCCAGAACACCTGAAAATGCCTTTTGTTTCTGTAATCTTGACAAGGGAATTCCGGTCACACACACTCCCCCTGTAATGAGCGTGTGCCAGAAACACTGGTTTTCTCCTTCTCCACTCGTCTGAATCCAGAAGTGTATATTGAGCTGAAAGTGGCTGGAGGTGATGGATAGAGAGAGGATATTGAAAAGCTCACTCAGGAAAGGAAGCAACAACTCCATCAGAAGAGTTGTCTGTACTAGTGTTTCAACCACAATGTTTTCTTCATCATTCATAAATCAATAATCATCACTCCATCTTGAAAATCTCACTCTCATCCTCTCTTTATCTTCTCCATTAAATATATCAGAGAGAAAAATGCAGAGAATTAACAAAAGGAACTCCCATGTATCCCCTTCCCTCTACTGGCTTTGTCAAATCTTGACATTTTTGAACACTTATTTCTGATGTTTTAAGAGATAATGTAAATAATCTTCAAAATACTGAAACCTGCCTAGATACTGTTTTTCTATTCCACTTTCCTATTTCCTTCCCCAGAGGGAACTACTAATATGAACCTGAAAAACCTGAATATCCCAAGTCTAGTGTTTTTTTCACACACAAATGTTCATAGTATATATTCTTTTTTTTTTTGCATGATGTTGAACCTTATGTAAATGATATCATGCTGTATATATGATCCTACACGTCTTTCTTTTGTTGTTTAAAATATTTTTGAAACTTAATTATTAAAGGTACATTCATTGTAAGAGCTATAAAGCCTTCTTTTGCATAAATACACCAAATTTTAAAACTCATCCTCCCTGTGGCAGATTGTGACATGTTGCATCAACGTTCTTGAACATGTCTCCTTGTGCACAAGGATGAGGGTTTCTGTGATACACAAATGTAGAAATGGGTCAGATATGGCCTTCTCTTCACCTTTACTAGATATTGACAAATTTCTCTCAAAAGTGGTTTTGACATGTTCTGAAAATTCATGTGACTTCACTTACATGCTAAACCCTTTTTTACTGATCCAATTGGTTTAAATTTTATATCAGTTATTCCTGGTGTGACCAGTATGTTTCCATGTATATATTGGCCATTTGGGTTCACATCTTTTGCCTGTTTTTATATTAGATTGTCTCTTTTTAATGATTTATAAGACCTTGTTGTATTTCCTGGCTAGTAGTCCCTTGTTAGTTGTTGAGCTATAAAGATATTCTCCCAGTGTTCATTTTTTGTTTGTTTGTTTGCAGTACGCGGGCCACTCACTGTTGTGGCCTCTCCCGTTGCGGAGCACAGGCTCCGGACGCACAGGCTCAGCGGCCATGGCTCACGGGCCCAGCGGCTCCGTGGCATGTGGGATCTTCCCGGACCAGGTCACGAACCCGTGTCCCCTGCATCGGCAGGTGGACTCTCAACCACTGCGCCACCAGGGAAGCTCTGGTTGTTTGGTTTTTGTTGTTGTTTTTAACTTTCTTTTTTTCTGTTGTTGTTTATAATAATTTCAAATTTTAGTACAGTGAAAGTCATAAGCCTTTTCCTTTATGATTGATACTTTTTGCATCTTATTTAAGAAAGATATCTTCACTCATAAAGATATTTTCTTATATTTTCTTCTGAAAGCATTAATTTTTGCCTAATTTTCGGATACTTAATATCCCTGTAGTTTGTTTTTAAGCATTGGTATGATTAGGCATTCAATTTCATAGAAAACAAATTATTCCAGCCTAATTTGTTGAGCTAAAACATCTTATTCCACTATTTATTATTCTTCAGAATTACACTAATTTTTCTTGATTCTTGGTGTTTTAGTAATAGTTTTAGAGTCACATAATGATTGTTTTTATTGAAATTGCGTTAAGTCATAGATTAACCATGGAAATAGGAATTAATATCTTTACAATTTAAAATTTTCTCATCCTGGATCTTGGTTTATCTTTTTCATTCTGGCATACTTTTTTGTCTTTCAATAATGTTTTTAAGGTACTCCACAAAAATCTTGCTCATGTTTTGTTAAATTAACTTCTAGATACCTTATAGAATCATTTTACTATTTGAAACATCTTATTTTAATTATATTTTAATTGGTTATTTCATTGAAAAGAAACTGTTCAATTTTTGCATATTGATGTCTCTGGATCATCAGTCTTTCTGAATTCTCCTATTAGTTCTAATAATTTGTCTATAGAGATTCTTGGTTTTTCTATGTAGAACCACTATTACCAGAAATAAAAACAGGTCTCTCTCTTCCTTTCTAGTTTGCACATTTATTTATTTTTTTCTTGTCTTATTGCACTGGTAAGGCTGCAAGTAAAATACTGAAGAGTACTGATAGTAGGGATTCACTCTTGTCTTTTTTTCTGACCAAAATGGAGTGCTTCTCATTAACAGTTCACAGATATATGATGTTTCTTCAAAGTTTTTCATAGTTCGTTTTTCAGGTTTGAACATTTCCCTTCTATTTCTAACTTGCTCTGAGTTTTGTATTTTGTTCTTGTTTTTTCATTGTGAGTGAACACAGATTTTTACCAATTTTATCTGAATCTATTAAGATAATTACATTTTTTAAATTGAGATATAACTGATATAAAATATTGCATTAGAGTTAGGTTTAAAACAAAGGATTTAATATCAAAAATATGTAAAGAACTCAAACAACTCAATAGAAAAAAATTTAATTCAATAAAAAATTGGGCAGAGGACTTAGACATTTCTTCAAAGAAGACATACACATGGATAACAGGTACATGAAAAAAGTGCTCAATATCACTAATCATCAGGCAAATGCAATTCAAAGCACAGTGAGATATCACTTCACTCCTGTTAGAATGGCTATTATCGAAAAGTCAAGAAATAACAAGGGTTGGTTATGCAGAGGCTATGCAGAAAAGTAAACTCTTGTATACTGTTGGTAGGAATGTAAATTGGTGAAACCATAACAGAAAATAACATGGAGGTTCCTCAAAAACTTAAAAATAGAACTACCATATGACCCAACAATTCCACTTCTGGGTATCTATTCAAAGGAAACAAGATCACTGGCTTGAAAAGATATCTGCACCCCCAAGTTCACTGCAGTATTATTTACAATAGGCAAAATATGGAAACAACCTAAGTGTCTATTGACAGATGAATGAATAACCACATTTTTTCTCTGTTCATCAGCTAATTTGAATTACATTAGTATATTTTCTGAAGTTAAATTATTCTTACATTCTTGAAGTAAACTCTACTTGTTCACGTTTTCTAAAATATACTAGTAGAAATAATTTGTTATTTTATTTAGGATGCATGCAACTATGTATTATTAATCTATATTTCCTTCTTTTACTCTCCTTTTAAAGTTTTTACCAAAGGTATAGTAATCTTTTCCTTCTCTATGCTCTGAAATAAAGACATGCTACATTTGTCTCTTAAAGCTTTGGTGCTGAGACAAAGGTCATTACTTAGTAATATCATCTAAGACACCAATTGTCAATTTCTAGATAGTATCACATTTATTGAACTTTTACTTCAATAGCTATATTTTTATTTCTATGATCCCAGTTTTTTTTTTATATCTTTCTGTCCCTGATTTAGTTCTGGCTGCCTTTGTTTCACAGTATTTTTCTTTTTAATGAGTAAAATCTTTTTATTTATCCCTTTAAACATTCTAAACATTCTCATTTTAGTCTTTTTCTGACTATATCACTAAATTAATTCCTATTCTGTTTGTTGATTTTATTGATTATTTTGTTTAGTATTAGACTTCTCTTGTTTGGGATTTTTTTTTTCTGCATAATTTTTCTGTTCTCTCTCTGTTTTCATCTCCTTTTCTCTTTTTATCTATCTTCCTGGATTCTCCCTTCCAGTCTGTAATCGTTGAGACTGACACCCAGTCAACACCCAGGTTATACAAGATTGGATTTTTCTCCTGCTTCATCTTGATTTGAGAGATATCACAAAACCGGTCATCAGATGCGTTGGCTCAATTCCCTGTTTTGAGACTGTCTTTGTCTGCTTGTCTGCCTGGGCCCACTGAGTCCTATAAAACTACGACTTCAGGCAGTGAGTCAGCAATAACTTTTTTCAACCTCATTTCAGGAGGTGGTTGGCCCACCTCAGTTCCTGGCTTCAAGCTGTAAGCTTGGCTAGGTCTGCTATCCGTCTTGGTGCACCCTACTCCAAGCTGCCACCGCCTGCTTCTAGAGTTGGAATCTGTCAGATCTGCACTTTCATCCCTGCTCACACTTTGTGTTTCTGTTTTATTTGTGATCCACAGATATGTTTACTCATTTTTGTACCTAGCTATATCATTTTGATGATCTGTTTTTTAATTCTATCTGTAGAAGCCGTATTATCACATGGATCTGTATTAATCGCGCCACTATATCGATTAATCAATAAAAAGGTATGGCGCCTACAGACTACAAGAAAAAATAGGCAATAATTAACTATAATCCATTTAGAAAATGTTTCTTCCTATATTTCAACCACAGATTATTGTAGAGCTGCTCAATCCAACATGGAAACTGCTAATCACATGTGAATATTTAAATTAAACTAAAGTTAATTGAAAATTCAGTTCCTCAGTCACACAAGCCACATTTCAAGGGCTCAGTGGCCACATGTTGCTAACGGCTACCACATTTTTTTTAAATTTATTTCTTTATTTTTGGCTGCGTTGGGTCTTCGTTGCTGTGCACGTGCTTTCTCTAGTTGCAGCAAGCAGGGGCTACTCTTCATTGTAGCGTGCGGGCTTCTTATTGCAGTGGCTTCTCTTGTTGTGGAGCACGGGCTCTAGGTGGGTGGGCTTCAGTAGTTGTGGCACGTGGGCTTAGTAGTTGTGGCTTGCGTGCTCTAGAGAGCAGGCTCAGTAGTTGTGATGCATGGGCTTAGTTGCTCCACGGCATGTGGGATCTTCCCAGACCAGGGCTCGAACCCGTGTCCCCTGCATTGGCAGGCGGATTCTTAACCACTGCACCACCAGGGAAGTTTAATGGCTAATATATTGAACAGCCCTGGTATAGCATGTTTCCATCATTACAGTAAGTTTTACTGGACAGCACTGTTATAGGGAATATAACAAAGTAACATCTTCCTTTCAATTAATTCTAGTTGACTCAATTATAGAGATTTTTCAAAACTTTCAAAATGCTGCACTTCACCAGGAATCCCTGGCTAAATAAGTCTCTCTTGAATTAAGACATGTGGAACCATACAATTCTGTCAGCAAAGCTGGCTGGAGATGTTAAAGAAAATGTGTACAGGTAGTCCTGGCCTCTGGCCTCCTGATTCAGCTGGAGCTTACAGGATAAAAGAATTTCTGTCTTCATCTGAAAGCATCTGGAAGCAGGCTCAGCAGTCGTGCAGCTGTGCTTACCTCCAACTAACTGCCAAGCTCAGAAGGGAACAAAATAAATTAAAGGGATAGATCACAATGTTTACCAAGGAGGAAAACCCCCAAATTTATAATGGTGAGAAGAATGAGCTGGTGATAAAAACTGGGCATTGAGAAAATAACAACCCAGTCCAGATTGGCCCCTGTCTAGAGACGTTATTTTCATTCTCTGGATTTTGTATTCTTATCTGTAAGGTAAGTTGAGCGTGGTTTCATACTGACAAATGCCATAATGCAGAATTTCCAAGATTATCAGGTTAAAATAATCTGCCACCCTCACCTCCAAGGTCATCAGAGAGCTCTGTTCCATCTATAGCCAATGGACAATGTTCACTTGCCCTTTGTAGAAATCTGATACCAGACATGTGCTAGAACATCTCCTTAAGGAATTATCAACGTTTACATACAGAGTAAGACTCTGTATGTACAAGTGTCTGGGGCTCTTGCATCTTGAGAAGAAGGCACCTATCCTACAATTCAGAATCTTAGCCTTAGACACACACACACACACACACACACACACACACACACACGCAAACACACACCCCTCCCAAAATTAAGTAGTTAAAATATTATAGTTGCAATAGCAACTCTTAAAATGCATGAAATATAAAAATGAATAAAGGCCTGGTGTGAGCTGTGTTTTACAATTTCTTTTCCAAATGAAAGAGACCCCCTGTTTCTTTTCATTTGGTGGCTTGGCTTATACTTTCATTTTTATAGTCCAGACAACCAGCAAAGTTAAACTCAAGCCTACTTTTGTTCTTTACAAAAGGAGCTTGTTTCAAAATAAAAAGGTTAATAAAAAATAAATAAAGGAGTTTGTTTGACCTTTTCTGAGAGGTAGATTATTGCCATGGAGAATGAGGTCATCACTCACTCCACGGGTAATATTATACTCCACCTAACTTTCCAAACTTAAATAAAAGTACCAACACTAAAGGCATTATTATTATATTAATACTTATCCATGCAGAGATCATTCAATTCCAAAGTGTCCTGGATTCCAAAAAGTAATTTAGAGGTTAAATATCAAACTTTTTTTCTTATTCATCAATGGATTTGATGGAGAAAAATAATTGACACAGAGATAATTCACTCAAATCCGTCAACCATTAAATGCTTCAGCAATTAAACCCATTATTAACTTATGACTGTTAATCAGAATTTTCTGAAGTTATTTATCCTAGGAATACAATTCTTATTAAAGTATATTATACATCTAAAAGGTGTGACTGAATTCATCATGAGGCAGTCAAGTACTGTGGGAAAAGCAAAGTGAGAAGGGACTTGATGGAAGAGGTACAAACATGACGGTGACATGGTTCCTGTTTTCTAGAAGTATCCATGCAATCCGGTAGGGCTGAAAATGCAAGCTGCTCATCTTAGGTTTAGGCACTGTGAAATATAGGTGAATAACAAATGCAATGCAATCCATCCTGACCGGAAGGATCGGAGAAGGCTTAGCAGAGACGGGCGCACTGGAGCTAAGCCTAGAACAATAGGAAGCGTTTGATAGGCAAAATGGGAGGAAGGATGCTCCTGTCCATAGGAAGGATGTATATCGGCATTTTCAAGGTGAGGTGAAGTTTTTCAGGAGACTGAGCATAGGCCACGAGGTGGGAGGTGAGAGGAAATGGATTAGGCGAGGCACTCTGAGAGCAGATGACTGAGAGCACTGAATGACAGCTTAAGGGATTTGAACTTCATATGTAGACCGTCAGAAGTTTGTTTTGTGAGTCATCAAAGATTTCTAAGCAGGGGATTGACATCCTCTTGTCTTTATATCAGGAAGTTCATTCTGACAGCCCATGAAAGATGGATGAAGTTGGAATCAAAGAAACCTGTTAGGAAACGTTTTGCTGTCAAGAGATGGTGCAGGCTTGATACAGGGCAGGAAGAGCAGGGGGCAGATAAGCATGACATTTCATATATATCACAATGGAAAGGGCAAGGTTAGTATTTTTAGCCTTCATGAATAAGAAGAGTCTGGCCTACTACAGCACATCCAATTTGCTTCCGTTTTCCTCTTTTTCAAAGTGTTATTTACTTTTGGATGGGCTAGGATTTCCTAAAAATATCGTGTTAACATATACATTATGTATCTACATTAACATATTTCTATGTCATACTCTATTATCTATTGCCTGACCCTAATAGAAAGCATAGTCCAAACATAGTAGATATTTATTCATTCAGCTATTTATGTGATCTGCAAACCTTCACTGAGCCCCTCTTTAGTATATAGGACATCGATAATATATACATACATAATGATTGTAAAAACCAAATATTTTTAATTGAAGTATAGTTAATTTACAATATTATATTAGTTTCAGGTGTACAACATAGTGATTCAATAATTTTTATAGCTTTATTCCATTTTAAATTATTATAAAATATTGGTCATACTTCCTGTGCTGTACTGTGCTATATTCCTTGTGCTGTGCTTTACATACTTGTACCTTATTTATTTTATAACTAGTACTTTGTACCTCTTAATCCCCTTCCCCTATCTTCCCTCCTCCCCTTACCCTCTCCCCACTGGTAACCACTAGTTTGTTCTATGAGTTTGTTTCTATTTTGTTATATTCATTTGTTTTATTTTTTAGATTCTACATATAAGTGTCTTTCTCTGTCTGACTTAGTTCACTAAGCATAATACCCTCCAGGTCCAACCATGTTGCAAATGGCAAAATTTCATTTTTTTTAATGGCTGAGTAATATTCCATTGTGTGTATGTGTATGTACGTATGTATCACATCTTCTTTATCTTCTTTATCCATTCATTTGTTGATAGACAAACCAAATAATTTCATAGTTCATGGAGAAGAATTACTTCTGTATGGTGGATGAGTAAAATATTTTTGGAGGTGGTGGTATTTGAACTGGGCCTGGGAGAATGAGAATGATTTGGATAAAGATGGGTTATGAGAAAAGGCAAAAGTACAGGTAGGTCAGATGTGTCTGGAAATGGCTGGAAGTCAAGGTTAGCAGCAGACTAGGGTTTACAAACAGAAGCAGTGAAAGCTGAGGTGGAAAAGGTAAGCTGGGAACAAATTTTTGGAGTACCTTAAACATGACGACTTTTTCTAGAAGACAACAGTCACTACTGAGGATTAATCAAGGATTTTGACTTTTAAAATACCTAAATATGTTAAAGTATTTTAACATGTTTAAAATATTATTCAAACTAATGCTAGAGTCAAATTCTCACATATTCTAGAAAGTTTGCCTTCATTTATTTTGTGTTTTAAAGCTATCATACAATAGAAGGAAATTTTTCTCTCTGTAATTTGAGTAACTAATTAGCATACAGAGGATTAAAATGTTTGGGGTGTCATCAATCCCAGGTTCTATCTGTGCCATAGAAACATCATCATGCTGTTACGGTTAAAGGCCAAATGAAAGTATATTACTGAGAAATTAACTACAGTCTCTAATGTTTCTGTGAAGTAGCCAAACTTTATTTAACAAAGGAAATTTTCACAATTATAACTACTAATTTTTTTTCATTCATCCAGAACTTTTAAACTCTGTTTATTATTTTAAAAGAAGTAAATAAAACTATCTGGTTTGGGAGCCAAGCACTAGAATTTCATAAATGATCCTATCTAAAAATTGTTATGGCTGAGCAATAAATCCCTGGAAAATGATGCTTATGTTTGTAATAGAAATGTCACCAGAGCCTTAAATATAGCAGTGCGACCTGTCTCTATTACTGTGAAGCAAAGTCATATTTGTAATTGATTTAGACTTGTCCCTCCTTCAATGTGTGCTGAGTTTGGAGGCACTGGACAGGATTTTTTTTAATTTTTAAATCTTAATTTTAGTCTAATTAGATTAATCTGAAAATAAGTTTTCTCCACTTATAATTTTTCCACACCCATCTTTTCTTCTAAGAGACAATGAATGTTTTCTTGGAGTATTTTAGCAGAAATAATGGATTTCAGTAGTTGTTAGAATAGTTCTTGGAACTCTCGCATCTTCCAGTTACACTCAGATGATGAGAGGTAAAAATGAAGAAATTTCCAAGTCAAATTTTTCATTTACACAGAACGGAACTGATTGTAAGGGCACTGATGGACTTTCTACAGCTGTTACGAAACCATGCGTCCACATTATTTCTCAAAGTGATGTGATGGTAATTGTGGTCTTTATTATGGTATAGAAGTAAGCAAGCCAAATAAATGCACCTCCTTAATGACTTTAGCATCCAGCATTCAAAATCCAGTTAATTATTTGTCGCTGGAGACATATAGAAACAGAAGTACAGGCTGTCTGTACAGGATACAATAGCTGTATTCGGCAGTACGGATTCCAAGTTTAAGAAATTAGTTTATGGACGATTTCAGAGATTCTACCAGAATGAGAAAAGAGTTACATTTAACCCTTGAGCTGGCAGTCTATGGTAGGAACATTGCCAGCTATAAAAAATAATAATCAGAGTCCATGAACTGCTCTTTTAAAATGGTTACATTAAAACCCAGACACCTGTAGTTTTACTAGTTGCTAAAATGGCTTGTAATCACACATGCATGAAACAGATGTGTAACCAGAGCTGTAGTCACTGATTTCTATTAGGCAAACACAGGTGAATGGTGGGCAGAAGGAAGAATGGAAAATTGAGATTTGTACACGTTAAAATCGAACATTCGAGATGGCATGTAAACCTTTGAAAGCATTTTCCATGATATATATATTGGCCTGTCTCTTGACTGTTTTTTATATCATGGATATTGACATTTCCCAAAATGATCTGCTTAAATCTGGACAAGATAATAACAACTAATACTCATCCCCTAAGACGTATTCTTCAAAATACTAGTCTTACTGAAATGATTGCCAACACTATGTAGGAAGCTTTTTAACAAACTTGAACTTTTTAGGGTTTTTTTTTTTTTTTTTGGAGGTGTTTTTTTTTAAACAACATTGCTTAAAGGTCTTATAAAAATCAACATTAAAGGATATTTCCAGAACTTTAGTCTCTCAAAAAACACGAACCAGGGCTTCCCTGGTGGCGCAGTGGTTGAGGGTCCGCCTGCCGATAAGGGGGACGCGGGTTCATGCCCCGGTCCGGGAAGATCCCACATGCCGCGGAGCGGCTGGGCCCGTGAGCCATGGCCGCTGAGCCTGCGCGTCCGGAGCCTGTGCTCCGCAAAGGGAGAGGCCACAGCACTGAGAGGCCCGCGTACCGCAAAAAAAAAACAAAAAAAACCCCCACGAACCAGGGCCTAGATTCTAGCATCCTGGAGTTTGGTGGTTATAAAATTTACAGTACGGTATGTCAGCTCATCTGGGACTAAGTCACGCGGCCAGGGACGCAGCGCGCTGAGGAAGTCATGTGAACCGTTGCACAAATACATTTTTGTCAGTGTTTAGTTGGAGAGCTGGGACTCGGCTGAACTTTAGGGGATTGAATTTTCGTTCAAATGTTCCAAAATTCTGGTTTACAACAACATCTGGGATATGCAGAGTGGCTCGCTCATTTTGGAATTCCTTAGAAAGGAAAAATGAAATGTGGACAATAATAACATTCAACAAGAGCTGTCCTTCCAGAAATCCTCATCACACCTGGGATGGAACCTTTGAGCCAATGGTTCTTCTCAGATGTCTTAGAAAAAGGAGTGCAAACAGAATGAATGAGCTGGAGCAAACAGGCATCTCTGTGAGAACCTCTCTGAATTGAGAAGGAAAACAGGATATGTGTTCATGCTCCCATAACTCATCAGGAAAACTCATTCCAAGTCATTCCCAGGGATGATCTACTCCCCCAGAAGACCTTATCTTTCCACATTTTTTCCACTCTGAAAACATATTTTTAAAAAAATCAGAAGTCTTTCTTGGAATGGAAATGCAGCCTCTTGCAGAATGTGAAAGAAAGACATTTGGACCTGAAGGTGCATATAGTACTTTTAAAGGCCTATATGGCTGTTCATTCTGCAGCCCAGCAGTTCTCAGGACTCAGATCATTCCTCAGAGAGTAAAGTGCCATTGATGATGAGGAAGTTGAGGTGCAGAAAGCACCTGCTAAGTCTTCAGACTGGGGCAAAACCAGAAAACAGATTCAACAGGGCAAAGCTGTTTGAATATTACGAAGCCACTTTGGATATTCCCATTATATCTGTTAAACATTCATCTGTACCCTGACAACTAGGCCCTTGTTCCAGGAGCTTGAAATTACTGCGTCTTTAAATTATTCTCAGAGCATAAACTGAGCACCCCTAGAAGTGTATGAATTCTTTCAGACTAATGGTATACCATTTACTGCATGAGGGTTCCACGGTCAACTGGTGAGTGACAGAACCAAAAACATTTAGCCTTCCCATAGTTTAAGGTTGTGTATATGTTCTGGTTCATGAGCACATATAGGGTAATAGTTCTCAAGCCAGGCAGTGCATTGGAATGACCATTAAAGCTTTATTAAAATGCAGAAGTATGGGCTTCAACTCCAGATTTTCATTCAGTTGGTTGGAGGCCCCAACGTATGATACATTTTCTAAAATGTAAATATGTGGATAATTTTCAATATGTGACCGGGACTGAAAAACACTGATGAAGAGCTAAGTGTTTATCAAAACTCTGCTCATGCACGCTTGCAAACTGAAGCTTACAGGCCCATGAAAATGCAGGATTCTTGAGCTCATTGCAGCTATGTCAGTCCTTACTGGCTTGTAGGTTTAAAATGTGCAAGAACTGGGGAACAACCAAGAGCAGAGACCATATTAGGCAATTTAGGGTGGCTCTCTTCCTGTCCCACAGACAACACTGTGATAGCCAAAAGTCACAAAGACTATGATGGTAAGTTCTCAACTGGATGAGGCTTCTTCTTCCCAAATAATCACAAAATCAAGACCATCCAAATTAAAAATATTCCTTACATCAGTCAAGTGATGTTCATTTCAAGTCTGTATCAAGGACTAAAAGAAACCCCACGTTATCATACTGACTTCAAGAGTAAAAGTTTAACTTACCTTCATAGCACTCTTCTTGCTTGAGGTATAAGTTTCAAGTGTTTCATGGAGGATTTTGTTTTGCTTGTGGTACTAGTAACCAATTATGAAGCATTTGTTCCTCATTCTAAACTTTTGAGGAAGAGACCTTTCATAGCTCCTTTGTAGTACAGAAATCCACATTAGATCTACACCAGGGACCAAAACTTCCATTCAGCAAGGAAAACATTCAGCCAGCCTTTGGATATCAGGTTTGCAGACACAAACATCCACGTCCTTGTTCACCTTTTCGTCAGATACTCTGAGAATTTTATAACTTCAGTAAAATCACTGAATCATGACTTTTTTAACCTACAGAAAAAGGATTAATGGATTAATAACTATTAAAGAGAAAAAGTACAGGACTTAGAAGACACCTTGAAAATCAAAGATTCCAATGTTATGCAACTCCAAATTACTTTTTTTAATCTTTTCCTTTTTTCCATTAAAGGATAGAGCAGCTCCTTATGTGTACTTTATTTTTTTATTAATACAAAACGTTTACATCAAAGTCAGATTGTCTCAAAATCTTTTGCTTCCACTAAAAAATCCTTAATTTCAAAACTGTAGTTTAATAATATTTAATCATTGTTAAACTGAAAGTTATAGACTACTGCCGTCTTTCACCCAGATCTTCTTATAAGGATATTTACATATTTTTATAGTATTGAATATTTCCTATACCTTCCAGAGAACACAGTCTTGTTAAAACAGCTTACTTCATTCAGGTGCTGTGGGGAAGACCATCTTTCTGCAAATTCTATACATGTAAGGAAAAAAAAAAAGAAAGAAGAATCTGCTTGATCACAGATACTCTACCTTTGAGAATTATTCTCTGGCCTTCCAACGTGACCCGTCCCATACGTAGGTACTCTTTTGTTATTGTTTCACCCTGAATCCATTTTAAAATGCCGATTTCCATAATAATTTAATGCAGATGCTATCTTCTTTCTTTTGATATTGTTATTAATGATGTGCTATAGCATATGCAAGCCTAGCGATCCTAGCTACTCTTCCTTAGACAGCCATTGTGCATTCTTTTTCCAGATCCTGCCCCTCTCCCTCATCCTGGTGGCCACAGCCAGTCCCTCACAACTTCGATGGGGCTCATCTCCTGCAGGAAGTTATTAGTCCAGGACTTAGGAACTATGTGGGCAGTTCCTCTGTGGTATACACTGTCGGAAAAGAAATTGTTCTTCAATATTCCCTGGAGAAGCAGCTTGGCCTTAATTGTGGTCTTCCGTTTGCTGTTGAATGGTTTATGGCAGAATCTTAATGCTTTTTTTTTTTTGCAACTGTTATTCTCCTCGATGTTTTGAAATTGCTGCTCTGTAAGTGTGTTTTCCTTCCCCAAATCTAAATGTGTCAAAATCAATTGGTAAAACCCTAAAGGTTTTAGAAGGAAACATTTTTCATTAACCATAGATAAAATATGATAAAGAGTCAGAGATAAAATGCTTGTTTTAAGCAACTCTGTATGAAAAAAAATTGACAGTGTTTATGTATAATACCAGAAAATCATATTTTTACCCTATATGGCTCAGCCTCCAACACCTCATTCCTCCTCATATTTTTCAGATAGGTAAGGAGCTTTGAAATGCATGATCATTTTTGCGATTTTAATACTTCCTCCAGCAGATGTTCATTTGAGAGGGATTTATGACCTATAAAGGTTTTTTTTTTTTGTACTTTTTCATACAAAATATCTGTTCTTTAAACAGATCAGTTCTTTAATAGGTCAATACAGAAAATACTTTATTTTTGGGAATATTGCGGTTAACTCAAAAGTTAACAAACATGTTTATATGTTTTTCATTTGAAGGTCTCATCTTGACTTTAGTAAATTCTTTGATTTAGTGCATACAAATGATCGTTGGAAAAGATTTATTATTTGGGAAGTCTTTTTCAATGAGCTGAAAGGCTGTATCCTCCACAGTGAATTCTGGTGAAGAATATACTAAAGAATTTCAGGCTCTGAAGTAAGAAAGTTCTTGGAATTGTTTTTTCCGGTTAAAGCCAGTCCAAAAATTGTGTCATGTTTGAATCGAAAAGCATTTAGATAAACGACATAAGGTAAACGTCTCTGAGGCAGCCAAAACATTATCTTCGTTCTTGATTTACGAAATATTAATGTCATTTTCGTGGCAGGAAACCTTTCTTGCTTTAAGCATCTCTTTTGAAAAAGAATGTCAGAAAACAGAAAACGTTGACTGCTCTGTAAAAGTGTTTTTAAAGGAGGATGTCAGCCATGTCTTTGAACTTCTGTTTCTGTAATAAGTCAGCCCAGGACACGGAGGTAGGTTGGCAACGATTTAAAATCTGTGCAGAAGGTCACCGCTGATGTCGCTTCTCACTGGCGTTCTTTATTGACAATGACATTAGTGCCAAACAAACTGCACGAAGATAAATAGGTCCATGAAGGAAACTAGAGGAAAAGGAAAGGGAAGAAATGAAGCTCAGATTGTCAGGAGAATGATCATCAGAGGCAGACAGTGATGACATCAGAACAGAGACCTATAGTCTGAAAAACCTCCTGATTCTTCTTCTTCTTTTCATGTGACCACTTTGTCGGGTCTCTTTTCCTTAATATGAAAGATCGGTAAGGATCAGAGGAAAAATTAGATGATGTAGCAGCTGTTTTCTGGCCTTGATTTCCACAATTCCTCTCATGAAAAATAAGGAAAGGAAACCAATGGATTCTCTCGGGTCACTTTTTGCCAAAGAATGACTTGCCCTATGTGTTGCTGATACTCACTGGTGAATAAAGTTATTGAAAAAATATTTTCCACTAGAAGAGTGAAACCATGAGTGAGATACTTTTGAAGTACCTTCTAATTCCTTAAGAAGAAACTGCCCCACTGCACATTCATGGAATCCTGCATCAACAATGCTTAGCTCTAAGTGACAATCCAGACGAAGCCAGTCCCCCATCCAACAGGAAACACACAAAGCAGGAACATGTACATTTTTTTAAATTAACTTTCATTGGAGTATAGTTGCTTTACAATGTTGTGTTAGTTTCTACTGTACAGCAAAGTGAATTAGCTATACGTATACATATATCCCCTCTTTTTTGGATTTCGTTGCTATTTAGGTCACCAAGGAGCACTGAGTAGAGTCCCCTGTGCTATACAGTAGGTTCTCATTAGTTATCTATTTTATACATAGTATCAACAGAGGAGCAGGTACATTTTATAGTTAAGCTTACGAGTAGCTTCCCAAAGTAGAAATGCGCTACCAGCTCCAAGTACCTGGCAGACCATGGCAAAACTACAGGACTGTGATATCAACATTAATTCTGGGTCTGACAATAGGCACCTTTATTCGGATATTGCCCAACCCTGGCATCCCACTCCTGAAGATGACATAGAAATAATATTTCAAGCCTTGAACACGCATACACACCCATGTGTGTATAGGTGTATATGCATAGATATGTATATGTTTATGAACACACACGATGTATGTTTATGAGGGCGTTTGAATGTTATATGCATTTCATTTAAACAATAATGCCCCAGCATAGGGTACTTCCTAGGGTTTGATGATTGGCTAGGAGCAGATAATGGACTTTGCACCATTAATTCCATGATTTTGTTAATCTCTACATGTCCTTCTCTGAGATTTCCACTACCATTATTTAAAAAAAAAAGAAAAAGTAAAATGCAACCTCTTCAACCTCAAAGGGCACAGATTAATTGTGTGGCAAGTACAGTTTCAAAGGGGACCCTTCTACTCTCTTGATGGCTTTTTCCAGGGAAATGGTGTGAATTCCCTCTCAGGAGATGAATCAATTTGTAATTATTGTTACTACGTATTTTGCTCAGACTGCTATAAATCAACCTACTCAGCAAGGCCTTACATGCAAAAGGTTCCTCTTCTCTATTTTCTTCCCAAGTTTAAACCAAAGGAATGGAACATGAATGAAAAAAGATATTCCATGCTGCAATTTTTTTTTTAATTGCTATTCAGGCAAAACAGGTGCTGAAATGTGAAACCCTTTGGAGGAATTTTCTCCATATAACCACTCAGGGCTCACACTAACCTAACGTGAAGCTGGCTTTAACGTGGAATGTTGTACAGAAGCAGCGCCTACTGACATAAGATCCGTAGATGACTGTCCCAGAAAGACAAAAAAAAAAAAGTATACTGTCACTTTAAGAAAAAATAAACTAAAATATGAACTACCAAAAACCCTGCCATTTCCAGCCTGGGCTTGATTAATGATTTTTCTATCTAATAAAAGGTTCACAAACCATCTGTTTTTCTCCCTAATGCCTTGCCCAAAGGTTTTTCGTTCCTATTTCAGGCTCGGGGCCAAATGACATTCCACTCTCTTTTTTTTTTCCCAGCCTTGTAAACAAACCCTTCTCTCTTTTTAATCTTCCAGGGCTGTTTCCTACCCATCGTTATGCATATTCATTGCGAGTAAACATTTTTAGTGTCTACACTTAATCTCTTCCACTGGCAATTACTGTTCTATGCTGTTTTGTAATGCAGAAGGGCCAACGCTTTCCGTTCTAATAACAGCTGGGCCGCAGATGGGGCCTGCAGTCATTGTAGAAAATAAAAATTTACAAGATGCCAGTGGAATTTATTTCAGTTTTATGGAGTCACAGGAGGAACCTTTCTGTTATCCGCCTTCAGTGAAATCTGTAGGCACAAGGCAAGCTTTTGACATTTAATCAAAGGGGGGTTCAGGTAGGGTCTGGAACAACGGAGGGAAGAAAGCAGGTGGATCGTATTAGGCTTTGCCATGGTTAATTTATTTAGAAGTGATTGGCTTAGATGTGTGCAGCCAATATTTGACATCATGTATATATCTTGTTTAGCATCATGCCTCTAAATTGTTACCACTGGAGAGACAGTGAGCTGTCACTGTGGACCGAACCAGGTGTTTGGTCGGGTTGCTACTTAGAGGTGCTGATGGAGATGGCGCTGTACTCAGCAAAGACGGAGCATTTTGTGTGGTTTCTAAAAGTTGATTCATTTTTACTTCACGGCACCGGTCTCTGAACTACTGTAAGTGCTTCTTCAGCAGAATCCCGGGGTGTGCGAATGGGCTTTCGAATATGGGCTGCAACTTTTAATTGAACAATGTGGTTTAACTGGGAATTTTCTGTTCTATGACCCGAGGATGTGAACATGGATTTACTTGAAAGACCGAAAGGTCTGATGTACACCGTTACGCTGATGCGAGGTGGGATTCGAATTGTGCCTGGGATGTACCAGGCAGCCCAAGTGGTTTAGAGCTAACTGCGACTCCCGTGATGGAAAATAAATTGTCACACGCACACAGTCCAAAAGTGCAACCCAAGTCAAGCACAGGGCTTTTTCGAGAAATATTCGCTATGGTTCTTGAGCCCATCCTGCTGGATCCCCCCCAGCCGGTATCCCTTCCTTACTCCCAACCAGCTCCTGCAAAACGTGGAAAGGGAATCCACCAAAGTCACCCAGGGATATCCAGCCATTCATTAAATAAATGAGCATGGGCTTCTACACCAGGTGAGACCTGTGCCAAAGGTGCTTATGCCTTTATGTTTGGGGCCCTCTCTTGCCACACACCTTCAGCTGGTTGCCTAGCAACCAGGAGAGACCCACTGAGCATGCTCACTGAGAAGCCTAATTGCTATCACAATTTACTTTTGTTGTTTTTTTTTTTAAAGCCCATTAACCAAAACAGGATGTTTTCCTTTTTGAAGGACAAGTAGAGTCTGCATGAATTTGAAAGGCAAGAGAGTATATTTCAATACCAAAACAATTCATTAAATGCCGATGCCAGCCGTGTATGCGAGTACACATAACAAACAAAATTTAGAGCAGATTGACATTAAACAAAGTAAAAATTCCTATTTATTCAGATTTTTATAGACTCATTTCCTTTATTATCTTTTTTGGTTGTGGCTTTTTTCCTAAGAAAGGCGTTGAGTAAGGGGGTGTGCGTGAAATTTTCTGTCATACGATCAAGTATATTAAGAAACTTCGTTAAAGATTTAGACTGATTTATACAGGAGATAGTATGTTTCTCTTCCATGCTCTTCTTTCCTTCCTTCGTTTCTTCTTCTCTTTTTTAATCTCCTAATGGTTCCTAGTCTGAAGCTAAGATTTAACTTCGTTAATCTTTTCACAAAGGGCAAGAAATCATTTTGTGTACCTCAGAGAGAAAGGCAGTTTTTCCTAACTTCAAGACAAAAAACACATTTTATGTTAGGTTAACCTAATCTATCCATTTATTGAAACCTCTCCACAGTTGCTTGATTTTTCCTAATGTCTGGATTTGGAGATAAAATATACTTAGAACTTTAAGTAGCTATTGAACCCGTTTTGTTACTAAACAGAATGCCTTTTTAAATAAAAATTTATATATTTCCAAATTTCTCCCTAAATTTTTTCTTTCAAATTTTCTAACTCATTTTGAAAAATTAACTCAATGTTTTTAACTTAACATATTTTGTGTAAATAACCTTATATTCCCATGAATCTAGGGATTCTAATATGAGGACATGCCTTTTAATTAACTCCATGACCCTGTCTCATGCTCAGTTCCACATGTGGAACCAAATGTGACAAATTTATTTGTACCAAATTGCTTTCACGCTGGGGAACGCTCACAGGATAAAGCTCTCCCCACTCCCCTCTAGGAACTAACAGATATCAGCAAGCAAACAAGATGAAATAAATTCATGAGGTGGGAGCCGTATGCTTATCGAAGCCTTGGCTCTCCCACAACTGCCATCTCCCACTCCAGCCCTGGCTTCTTATTCCTTCAGTGACCATGGCATTCTGGGTAGAAAATGTTGCATTGATGGTGCTGCTGTTGTCAATCCTGGAAGAGTACAGAACTAACTCTCAGTTCAATGGTACTGTTTTTCTAAGGGTATGTGCGTGTGTGTGTGTGTCTGTGTGTGTGTCTGTGTGTGTGTGTGTGTTTTCCCAAACAATAGTCTTTGTTTACGCATGAGCCAGCGGTTTTACCATTCCCTCAGAGACAACCAGTAGAGGCAGCAAAGTTTAGCAGATGAACAGTATTCCCTGATGTCCTAGCATCAGTAAGAAATCTGGAAGACATACTGCATAAGAAATTAATAAAATCAAAAGATTTCATTTCACTATGATTAACCCTATTATGCATAGAGGCAGGTCAAGCAACGGGGGTAATGAAAAGCTAAACAAGGCTAATTGGCGGAGTCAGGAGACTTGGGGGCCAGTGGTTGTGCCTATGATGATATAACTGGTGAAACAGAACTTGTTTCCTTTTTTTTTCCAAAAAACTATAACACAAAAAATAAAATACACATACACACATACATACACATGTATACACAATATGTGTGTGTTTTTAATTACATGGCTGGAAACACGTTCCATAGTTTCACATATGTTCTTTAATATGTGAATATAGATGCTCCTAAGGAGAATCTTTCTTCAATTTCATTCATGTTAACAAGTTTCTTCTCTCTCTTCTCTCCCCCAGTCCTCTGTTTCATTGGTCTCTCTCCCTCTCTCTCTGTCTCACACTCACACACACACACACACACACACACACACACAAAACGACTCACATACATACATACACACAAACGGACTCTGCAAAAGTTTTAGTCTTTGATGCTTTGGAATTACCGACATGTTTTGAGAGGAAAGTAATTTCTCAATTTCTGTTTTATCCCAAACCTAACAGGTGACTGGCCTAAAGGGAGTTTGTTCCCCCATCCCCTGTTCAGTGTGGCTGGCTCACCACAGCCCGAGTGTCTCGGAATTTAAATCACATATGAACATTTGGGAGTGATGAGAGCTTTCATGAACGGAAAGAATTGAAGCCACTGTTTCATCTTCCTCCTCTCTCTCTCAAAGTAGGATCAGAATTGATTGTTTCCTCTCACCTGTAGTCATTTTCTTATTTTAGTGCATTGATAATATCTAGACCCATGTTGTTTTCAAGTTTTCTCAACCTTAATCCCTAGAAATCCCGCAGAGCATGTCAAATTAGACCTTCCTTCCCGCAAATACATCTTCACATTGCTGTGCAATTAATTCAATACATTTCTTAGAATTTGAGGCTCTTAAACATTTTTGCTGAAGTGTATAGATTTCCTCCTCGCTCACTGCTTCTGTGCTTGCCCCTGCTTCTTCCTTCCCACCCCACTCTCCTGCTATATTTCAAATATTAATACTTATACTCTACATCCCCCCCGCAAATTCTATTGGTTTCAACTTATAAAAGGTCTCTATAATATAGCCATCCCCTCTTTTCTACAAAACCTGACATTGTGGCTTTGGAGGCAGCAAAATCTGGACACTAAATCCATATGTAGAAATCCAAAGTCTAAAAAAAAAGTTACTAGGTACTGATATACAGTATGCTCTTCTGTTGGTTATAAAAGGAAACTATTTCCTTTCCCTGCAGGTTCTATACAAAATAGCACAAAGATGCCAAACTACGTTAAATGATCAAATTTCCACGTATGTAGGTATGTTTCCGACTGCATGCAGGCACGTTGAAAGTCAGAGTTTCCTAATTGATGCTTTTGAAATCTCCAAGAATTGCAAAGCAGCTTTTCTTACCAAAATGCATTTGAGCCAGTCCTAAGACTGTCTAGAACGCTTATTCATACCAAAAGACCTCCAAACAACTGGCAAACATTTCATTTTACTAAAAAGGGAAATACATATGCATGCCTATTGGTTTATTACAATTGACATTCCTTGAGGATATGGAATGCATGTAATAAATATGATTGTATGATCATCAAAAGCCACAGTTAGAGGAATCTCCTACTGACTTGATGGATAACACAGATTTTCAAAGATTTGGGTAAAAATTGCATATATTTTCTTCTTACAAGAACAAACATCTCATGTAAATTTCACTAAAGTAGAAAGAAGACTGCTTAAACTGGGAGAGAGGGACTCAGATTTTTTTTTTTTATTAAGCTTTTAACGCTATAGAATTGGTTACTGGATAGGTTTTGGGGGGGTTTTTTAGTAGAAAAAAAATCACAAAAATATTTTAAATAATGCATACCTAATGTTTATTTTCTTATTAGTAATTATTATGAAACCAGAATACTTTGCCAGCTTATCTGACTGCACCTGTTACTAGATATTTCCAAGAGACTCACACACCAATTTTGCCTGAGTGCACCCGGTGTATTTCCCGTTGTTTTGATGTTACAGTCAGGGCATGGGCAGTTTGCATTCAAACAAGAGGGCACGTTTTATTCAAAGAGGGAAAGTGATGTCCTTGGAACTTCAACCTTAACGAAACATTTTTCAAAAGGACACGCTGATTGGAATGGGAAAAGATCCAAAGAGAGGCAGCCACAGAGAGAAGGGTGAGTGCGTGATAGAGAAGAAAGGGAAATGGATTAGATCAGCAAACCAAAACGATAGGATCCCAAGAGACTTCTTAAAAAATCTGTATGAAGTCATTACAGGCACACAGCATAATCCTGCAGGGTAAATGCACGCTCTAGAATGCAGAGAAAGTTTGCCCTCCAAGCTGAGTTTCTGAAGAATTAATTCTAAATATTCCCTGCAGTCTTCAGAGTTTTCAGTCCCAAATTGCTTAAATGATGATTAGTTGAAGTTCCTCTGACTAATTTTGGCAGAAGTAACATTTCTAGCTGGTTGATTTGGGCATCAAAACGCACCAATGTCTTCGGACATCTGTACTATAGAGACACCCTTATGCTAAAAACCCGACTCCAGCACTCCCCTTACAAAAATAGCACATTTCCGTTCATGCAGAACGGTGATTAGACTTTCCCAACACAACTCATACTTTTTAAAAGGCGCATCAGAATTTTAAAGTGCATTAAATAAAGGGCATTGGCACATTAATGCAGTTCTGTTGAGGAAAGATGCTGCATAATTTCCGCTGAACCGTCGCACAAACCTTCAATAAAGAAAGTTCTCCGAGAAAAAAACACACATGCACACATTCTCGTTGTGGAGAACAGTGTCCTTGGGAATTAAGTAATGTATATGTATATAAAACTAAGCCTTTTAAGGTGCTTTGTTTCACATATTAAGGCGAAGCCAGAGTCCCCAGGGGACTGCTGTTTTGCTAACTTACTTAAAATATTCTATTTTCCCCGCAGCTGTCGCCTGCATGGTAGGACGACACAGGATATTCTGCTCCGTGATTTGTTTTTGAACATAGATGTTACTCTCTCCAACATCTAAATATGCATTTCTAAGAAACTTTCTGTATGAAGGGCTTTCTGTATGAAGGGCTCTCAAAATGACCGTGATGTTGTCAACATGCTGGAAGAGCTGCAGGAACAGTGTGACAGGTGGATTTGCTCCCTCTTAGCCTTGGTTCTTGCCCGCTCATCTCTGGCACAGGTGCTGATGCAGTTTATGCCACGGAAGATAAGGGTTTTGTGCATACAGCGTACCTGCATAACATGGGACATCCATTGTACAGCTCTATGCCATGATCCTCACGTCTGCTAAAAGTGACAGTGAAAATACAAAATGGGGTGGCACAGAAACCCAACCCCAAATCAGGCAGCTTTTCAAGGCTGGAAGAGACTTAACTGAAGGGCTGGAGAGACCTGCTCGGTGGCTTTTACTCCATGGTCGAGCATATTTCCAAGTTTAAATTATTGGGGGAAAAAGGAAACTTAGAAGATAGGGGGAAAAAATCCTTTTGGGGGGTAAAAAATCGTGACGACCAAATAACTTAAGGGTTTTTAGAGCCCGTTTGGATTGGAAAGAAATATGTGTTTCGGCTCTACATCTTTTTTCTATTTCCTAAGCTGATGTCAGTTATACTTATTGTCAGTTTGGAACACGGAGAAGACAAAACAAAAGAACTTTGCTGTGAGCAGCGTTAATAACAGCATTGGCCTTCTGGATGGGGGATCTGCTCCCAGCAGAAAGATCTGGTAGCTAAGCCTGCCCAGATGATTAAGCTGAAAGAGTTCCTGAAGTTCATAGTTTAAGTAATAGCTTTCACCTGTAGGCTTCCAGCCACAATCAATAATTTTGCCAAGAGAAACCCACAAAGTGCTCAACGGGATAGAAGTAAGCCTCCTTTCTAAATCACAGGTGGTACCATCATGCCTGGTCATTGCTGTTCTTTCATACCAGATAATTTCACTGGCTTCTTGCTCTTAAGAGCTGCCATCTCTTAACTCGTCTCTTCTTTATCCCATGTCATTTGTCCACTATAACTGATCCAGATTTTCCACTAAAACTGTAAACTGCCCCAAACTAGACCAACCAAGATAGGGTGAGAACAGATGAGGTCACCAGAAATATTTACTGGGCACTAATGGTTTCCAGTCCTGGTTTAAGACTTTTTTTTAAGTCAAAAAATTTTTTCTAGACAAAATTCAGGCATCAAAGACCAAAACTGTTACACCCTAGGAGAACAGGTATCTCCACGCACCCCTGAGGCACCTAACGAAAGCAACATGGAAGACCTTTTCTTGTCATAAAAACACAGCAATTTATAAATAAACAGAGGATATTTATTCCTCATGTGCTGAGGTGATGTGCAGAATTTGTTCAATATTGAATTCACAACATCACAAAGAAAGGGCTGTATGTATTTTTCAGCATGTTCCAATGAAAAGGAGATATATTTAAAAAAAAATAAAACATACTACTCAAATACTTAGCACCAGAAAGAGATGCTTTGGAGCAAGCCCTTTGAGATGTCGGAGAACAAGGCTCAGTTTTCCTTCAATGAGAAAATGAACTATGCATTTATCTCAAGGGACAGATAGATAACAGATTATAAAATTCTGATGGAACAACTACAGCACAGCTTCAGCCTCCCACATGTGTATATGTTACCGTGTAAGGGGGGAAATGAGATGCGTAAGTCCCATTAATAACAGCAGTTGTATGCTTAATTTCACGTGCACTGCACTGAAAAATTACTTCTTACTGTCTAAAATAAGATTCAAGAAGAGCCTGGGAAATCAGGAGTTTTTCCAACATACCTTCACAGTCCCTATGTGAACAGGGAGCTGGTGATTCAAGTCATTTAGCAGACAAATACTGAGATCATCTTTAGTGATATCCTCAGGGCAGACTTGATGGGAACAACCCAGACATCAAAGACCTTCCCCCAACAAACAGAAGTGTTGTCCAAAAATAATACAAATGAACTTATTTACCAAACAGAAACAGACTCACAGACATAGAAAACAAACTTAAGTTACCAAAGGGGAAAGGTGTGTGTTGGGGGGCAGGGTAGATAAATTAAGAGTTTGGGATTAACAGATACACACTCCTGTACATAAAATAGATAAACAACAAGGACCTACTGTAGAGCTACAGTAGGGACTACAGGGAACTACATTCAATATCTTGTAATACCCTATAATGGAAAAGAATCTGAAAAAGAATATATGTATATATATTCTGAATCACTTTTCACACCTGAAACTAACATAACATTGTAAATCAACTATATTTCAAGTAAAACAAACAAACAAAAAAAACCTTGCATTTTCTTTTTTTTACGTCCAAGCAAAGGGAACACTGGTTTTACAGAAACTTCTGATTGTGAAATACACAAGGCAGGAGCCTTCCAATATGCTGGTCTCCAAAATGAACTCTTTCCTCGGGGCTTCCACCATTCTTCCACATGGTAAATATGACTAGTTAGGTAATCTCGGCTGTACTCATAGATTCATAGAATTTTAGAGCTGAAAGACGTTCTTGAGCTAATTGTCCCACTTTTAGGTTTTATAAGTCTAAATCTAGTGTTAACTAGCTTTAATGCTAGCTTTAGTAGTCATTCAAATTTATTAATTAATTTACTAGTATATTTTTTTCAAAAAAATTTTTTTGATGTGGGCCATTTTTAAACTATTTATTGAATTTGTTACAATATTGCTTCTGTTTTATGTTTTGTGTTTTTGGCCCCGAGGCACGTGGGATCTTAGCTCGCTGATCGGGGATCAAACCCACACTCCCTGCATTGGAAAGCAAGGTCTTATCCACTGGACCGCCAGGGAAGTCCCACTAGTATATTTAGATAAAATATGAACTATTTTATTTTTGTAACAGTAAAATTAAAGCAAAACCTGTTTCTCCTCTAGGGTGACCAACTCATCCCAGGACTTTTGACTGGGAACTTCTTGGTTTTAGTAATGAAAGTCCTGGCTTCTAGGGAACCCCTCCAACCCAGGCAAACCAGGATGGTTGATTACCCCGTATCACCCCCTGAATTTTCCACTTCTATTAATGGCACAAACCTCAAAGTCAAATCTCAAAGTCATCTTGGCCTCCTGTCCCCAAATCCAAATACTCAAGAGTTTCTGTCTCTTACGTCTGAAGACGCTCTTTCCTCTACCTTCTCCTTTTCACTGCCCTTCATCTCCATCCTGAATCTCCACCAGCCTCTCCCTCTTCCGGTTGGTCCCATTTCTCATTCAGCACCTGGTGCACCCACAATCTCCGGAAGTAACATCACGACATTGAAACCATGTGACTCAGTTTAGTGACTCAGCCTGGCATTCAACACCTCATGACACCTCCCCAAATCTACTTGTCTAGCTTTATAATACAGAAAAAACAGAAAGCTTCAAGGAGAAGATAGAAAAATTGGGTCCCAGTTCACCACTCTCCATCACTGGCCAGCTATGCTAATAAAGGCAAGCCACTTAACCCCTCTCGGCTTCAGTCACCCCAGCTGTGCAATATCGTGACCTTCTTAAAGGAGAAAGCTAGTCTAGCTGATCTCGTCCAGTTCTGATTTTGAAAATTTGTGATTTTATGAGCCGCTCTATCTTGGCTTGTAGACTTGATGTTGGGTAAGCTCCGCATTTTAGGAACAAGCCCTGAGTTTTCCCAGCTGAGTGCATTTTTTGTATGCACTTCTGCCTGTCCTTATACCTTCCCTCATCTGTCCCAGGACCCCTCCTGGCGAAGGCCTACCCATTATGTCCCCTTCCACAGCCTCAGTTAAATCTGTTCACTTTCTCTGAATTCCCATGGCTGTTTTTTACCTCTCTTGTGACACTGATCAGATCATTCTAGTTTGTACGATTGCTCTTGTTCATGCAATGCCTTATTTCCTGTGCTCCTGTGAGCTTCCAGAGACAAGGACTGCATCTCCCTTACAAGAAGGCACTATGGCATGATGGTTAAGAGTTGTTATGGGGGCGTCCCTGGTGGCGCAGTGGTTGAGAATCTGCCTGCTAATGCAGGGGACACAGGTTTGAGCCCTGGTCTGGGAGGATCCCACATGCCGCAGAGCAACTGGGCCCGTGATCCACAACTACTGAGCCTGCGCGTCTGGAGCCTGTGCTCCGCAACAAGAGAGGCCGCGATAGTGAGAGGCCCACGCACCATGATGAAGAGTGGCCCCCGCTTGCCACAACTAGAGAAAGCCCTTGCACAGAAACGAAGACCCAACACAGCCATAAATTAATTAATTAATTAACTCCTACCCCCAACATCTTCTAAAAAAAAAAAAAAAGAGTTGTTATGGGTTGAAGTGAGTCTTCCAAAGAGATGTATTTGAAGTCCTAATGCCCAGTACCTTGCAATATGACCTTATTTGTCAACAGGGTCACTGCAGATGTAATCAGTTAAGATGAGGAATAGGGTGGGCTCATAATCCAATATAACTAGTGTTGCTACAAGAAAACAGCCTTGTAAGACAGGAGCACACAGGGAAAATGCCATGTGATGAAGAAGGCAGAGATTGGAGTACAGCAGTTGCAAGCCAAGGAACGCCAAGGATTGCCAGAAGCCACTAGGAGCTGCAAAGAGGTAAGGAGGGACTCTGCCACTGGTTTCAGAGGGAACATGCCTCTGCTGACACTTTGACTTCCGGTCTCCAAGGCAGTGAGACATCCATTTCTTTTTGTTTGAAGCCACACTATTTTTGGTTCTTTGTTATGGTGGCCCTTGGGAACGATTAGAGAGTCAAATGGCCTGGATTTGAAATCTGCTGCTGCGTACTGGTCAGCAATTTACTTAAGCGTCTGAGGCCTCCATTTCCTCATCTATGGTTTGATGGGAATCATAAAACCAATATCCTAGCACTATTGCAAGGAATCAAGGAATTAATTCAAAGACTTAATACATGTAAAATCTACGCTGGGGTCTGGCAATAAAAGTAAACTATTTTTTTTAAACTTTTCATTTTTTATCCTTCAATGTTATGCATATAGTTGGTGTTCAATACATTTTTATTGAATGAAGGAAATATATAAGTTTATTAAGGAAAATGTGAATTTATCTGGACGTATATATTTAGCTTATTTTTGTGGACTTGATAATTTGATTCAAAGTGGCAAGATGCTTTACTTATTATTCCCTTTATATGCAAAGTGCTGAGTAAGAGTGTGGGTTTGAAGCCAGGTCCAAACACTAGTTCCTCTGCTTCTTAGATGTACCACTTTGTGTAAGCTTACCTGGCCTCTAAGATGTTCAGTTTCCTCAACTTTAAAATGGGAGAATCCTAGAGTTTTCGTGAAGATAAGTAAGACATGCTTATGAAGCCTGACTTTCATAAATATCGGTTATTGCTATCATTTCATCTGTATTTATTTTAAAGTACTTTTAGTGTTTTCCCAAGTTCTAAATCAGTATTATAAATAAGTTGCATGCTTCAAGTTTGCAGCATATAGGAGGAATCTGACTCTAGCTGGCTGGGCCACAACTTCTTGATCTCTGAAACAGTGCTTTCAATAAACTGGGAGCAAATTTGACAACTCCCCTCCCCACAGGGGACATTTGGCTTTTTATTGTCATGATTTCAGTGGGTGGGGTGGGGATGGATATTTACTACTGGTATCCAGTGGATGAGGCCAGGGTTGCTGCTAATCATCTGATAATACACGGGACACCTCCCAACAGCCAAGAATTATCCAGCCCAAAATATCAATATGGTGCCAAGACTGAGAAACCCAGCTCTAAAATGAAGCGACTGGGCCAGGTGATGAGACCAGGTGAATTTTCCCACTCCTTCCAGCTCAAAAATTTCCTAAGTCTCTGATTTCCATAATGCATCATAAATGCCATGCTCTCAGGCTGTTCAATTAATTATTTTTATCACTTTCTATTTTTTAAAGCTACGTTTTTTTCCCCCTGAATGTCAAGACAGTAATTATTTAAGATAATCTAAGTTCTCTTAGACTTTAGCCCAGTTCTCACTGTTGCACCTTCTGGATTGCTTGATCCAAATGTTCCTATAAAAGCTTTTGGTTCACTGTTTTAGTTAGGATACAGGCTTAGCACATGTGACAGGAACCCAAAATAACAGTGGCTTGAGCAAGATAAAATACTATTTTTCTTTCACATTTATTTCTCTCCTATCCCTGTGAAGGGGTGGCTCTCGGCTGGGAGGACCAACAGCTGCTATGGGGCTTCATGGAGTTGGGGCCCCAGGTTCCTTCCTTCCTGCTGTTTGGTCATCATTAAGACTCTGCCCTCATCTGAATCCCTCAAGATGGGGCATCACTTTGTCTACATCCCAGCCTGCAGAATATGGGAAGGGGAGAGAGAGAGCAAGCACACCTCTTCCTAAGGGTATGACCCAGAAGGTGTCCACCCAAGTTCCATTCAAATCCCAGACACAAAAACCTACATGGTCGCACTTAGCTGTCAAGAAGACTTGAAAATATGGTCTTAATTTTATATGTCCATGCACCCAGCAAAAAAAAAATCAAACAGAAAAGCAAACTCTTACTAGGTAACAAAGGATGCAGCTTCTGTTACTGCCTCCAAGGTGAAAACGTCAAAATTTGACATCACGTTCAAAGATAGCTACCTACTATCATATTCCCGGTTTATATCAAAATGTATATAGGAATGGGATAAGGTATTGGGATGGTGACCCTAAACAGAGTCACCTGATTTTCCCACTTTACATGGGCTGAACCTAAGCTTGCTGAAGAATCAAAGCATTTGAAAAAGATATGATTATCCAGGACTCACATTCAATGTGCCAAGATCAGGTTGCCATTCTCGTGGGCAGGTGCTGGCAAGAATGTACTAATGCACTGGTCAGCTTCTACACTCGCAGTGGACTTCTCTTGTTTAGGATCCCAGCCGCCCCTTTTGGAAACAGAACGCTTGTTTCCTCCCGGGATTTGCCGCTTTCTTGCTCTGCATGGTTTCTTACGTCTTAAGCACAAGTCCATGCCCCTCACAATACAGGGATGGACAACGACCCAAGAGTATGAGGACGTCTTCATTTAAAAGGGATACAAGATGGGCTCCCCTGGTGGTGCAGTGGTTGGGAGTCCGCCTGCCGATGCAGGGGACACGGGTTCGTGCCCCGGTCCGGGAAGATCCCACATGCCGCGGAGCAGCTGGGCCCATAAGCCATGGTCGCTGAGCCTGCGCGTCCGGAGCCTGTGCTCCACAACGGGAAAGGCCACAACAGTGAGAGGCCCGCGTACCGCAAAAAAATAAAAATAAAAATAAAAATAATAATAAAAGGGATACAAGAGAGAGAGCGTGAGGGGCAAAGGGGTTAAGAGTGTTGATCAGGGAATAGTTTTTTTTTTTAACTGAAGTATAGTTGATTTACAATATTGTGTTGTTTCAGGTATACAGCAAAATAATTCAGTTATATACATTTTTTTCAGATTATTTTCCATTATAGGTTATTATAAGATATTGAATATAGTTCCCTGTGGTACACAGTAAATCCCTGTCACTTATCTATTTTATGTATAGTAGTGTGTATCTGTTAATCCCATACTCCTAATTTATCCCTCCCCCTCTCTTTCCCCTTTGGTAACCATAAGTTTGCCTTCTATGTCTTTGAGTCTCTGTTCCGTATATAGATTCATTTGTATTATTTTTTAGATTCCACATATAAGTCATATTATATAATATTTGCCTTTTTCTGTCTGACTTCATCTAGTATGATACTTTCTAGGTCCACCGATGTTGTTTAATTCTTTTCTTCTTTTTTGCCTGAGTAATATTCCATTGTATATATATACCACATCTTCTTAAACCAATCATCTTTGATGGGCACTTGGGTTGCTTCCATGTCTTGGCTACTGTAATAGTGCTGCTGTGAACATTGGGGTGCATGTATCTTTTCGAATTAGAGTTTTCTCCAGATATATGTCCAGGAGTGGGATTGCTGGATCATATGGTAGCTCTATTTTTGGTTTTTTAAGGAACATCCATACTGTTTTGCATAGTGGCTGCACCAATTTACATTCCCTCCAACAGTATAGGAGGATTCCAATAAGAGAATGGTTTTAACGATGGATCGGGGAAGAAAGTTTGGTATCAGTCACTGGAAAGGGCTCACATTGGCCTTCTTGAGTCAAATCTCCTTCTGTGATCCCCTGCCTCTGCCCCTGGACATCCAAACGGCATCCCCATCTGAACATTCCTCCCCATTTCCTCAGCGACTAAACTAGCCTGAACCAATAACTAAGCATTAAGAGTGATGGAGGCCTGCAGTAGTTGGAACCTACCCTCGCCAAAATGTGGAGAGACACCACCTAAGAAAAATCTAACACAGAAGAAAACAGATTTCAGAGAGGGAGCGAGAGAGCTTGAGCCTTGAAAGCACTGTTTGCACTCTCCAATCCAGAAAAGCTCAGAGATACCCAGTCCTTAAACTTCCCAGTAGAGCCAATAAATTTCCTTTTTTTCTCAAGCTGGTTTAAATTGTATTTCTGTCACTTGCACCCAGAGCCTTCAGGGAATTCTCATTCTTATGGTCGCAGAAAACACCCAAATTATTAAACTTCAACCAATTCCACATAGGGCCAGGCCTCTCTTTTCCAATACCGAGCTAGAAAACAAATATTTCCAGGAAAAATGACAGACTTTCTGTTCTTTTAGGAAAACTAAACATTCAACTTTGCTTCACACATTTAGGATAGACACTAATGTGAGTATAACAGACACTAATATTGGCATCAATCACGTCATAGGCTAATCTTAATATTTTCAGAAAGTCTTTGAAACATCCATTTTTAAATGAAATGTTCAAGGTGGCTTTCCTTTTGTTTAAGAAAATTGATTAAATTTTTAAAAAGAGAATATTTGTCTTGCAGCTAATATTCATGAAAAGACCTCGCCCATTATGTTCTTGGGTGGCCTTGAATCGTAGGTGGCTCCAGCGTGGCAGAATTAATGCAGCTAAGGTTGTTCTGAATGCTTCATTTAAGGCTTCTCCTTTAGTGCCAAGGGCAGAATTCCACAGCCTTGGGCCTTGGCTCAAGAATGTCTTCTTTTCAGGGTGAGCCAAGACTAGGTTAGGTGCTTGAAGAAGAGTCAACTAAAAACAGACAGTATACTTCAAGTTTAGGGGCTGGACGACTCAAGGCCTAGTTCACACTTGAAAGTGGATTTGGTGCTAAGTCTTCGTTGAGATTTGAAAGGGCTTATCAGAGCCCATGAGAGGAATTTTGGACCCAGTACAGATGCTAAATGTTGGGTCCATCAGCATGGAAGATTGAGTTGGCCCGTGGAAAATCACCAGACCAGTCTTGCCAATTCAGAAACACTCAAGGGCAGCATCAGAACCTCTGGGCTGGCGGAAATGTCCCTGGCCGTTCCCTCCTTTGGTTCCTCCAGAGCAGACGGTGCCACGATGGTAATGTTCAGCTGTAAACCTATACAGGCAGCCTACTGGGCCAGCCACAAGCTGGAGCCTACACAAACAGTTTCCCTTTCCAAACCCACATACTGTGCCCTGTAACAGTTGACTGCCCACCCCTCCGAGCTAGGACCTGGGGGTCTTCTCCAGAGTTTCCCTCCCCCTTCTCCTCTCTGTCCAATTTATCATCATACACAGTATCCCCTCCCCCCCGCCCCAGTGACGCTCCTCAGATTTGACCTCCCTCCCTCTTTCCTCTGTCAATTTTCCAGCCACCTGCTGGGGCTGAAGTGACAATTTCTTTGCTGTATTCGCTGCCAGGACCAGCTTTAGGCATTGACGGAATCCAAGGCTACCCATGCAGCCTGATTTGAAGGATGCACCAGTGTTTGCAGGAACCCAGTCTACTGTCGCTGCCGCTCATCCACGCCTGACATTTTTGCAAATACTACTAATAACGACTTGCTTTTACCATGGGCCTGGCACTATTCTAAGAGCAGGGACGCACATTCACGCATTTAATCCTTGCATGGCAAGATGAGGTGTAAAGGGTCAAAATGTCCAGCAGAGACGTTGTCCTGGCTTAAGTTCATACTAAAGTGTCTATGGCTGACGGCAAATGGGCTCTTAACTTATTCTGAATGTGCAGAAGAGACGAGCTGAGAAAGATTAAGGCGTGTCAGGGGAGGCTGTGTGCTCCCAGGGAGAGAAGAGGGCTACAAAGGGGAGGCTTGGCACGGAAACAGCAGCAAATTAACAGCATCGCCTACCTCGTTCCAGACCTGCATTTACTCATTCGAATATGTTATACAGAGTGTTTTTTGGGGTGTTAGAATTCCCTTTCCACGTCCCCTTCTCATACTCCTGTGATGGCTTCCCATGAACCCTAGAAATAAATGACACTTAAATGACACTTTCACCAACTCCTGGCAGCCCTGGTGTGAATTCCCCTTTTCTCACGTGCTCTTACCTTCTTGAACACTGCAGTTATTTTCTTCATCTCTCCTGTCTGTCAACCCATGCAACACAATAACCAGAAAGTGGTTTTGGGCAGCAAAGTCTATGCCTGATACAGAGTTCCCAGAACACAATATAAATATAATATGTAAGTATAAGATGCATCATCTTTAGATACAAGACAAATACTAACTTGATATTACACTACTCTCTTCAGGATGCTCTATAGGGATTAATTACATGATGTCTGCAAAGCACTTTGAGAACCTCCAGGAAAGGTGTTATATAAATACAAGGTATGATTATTTTTAAGAGCTTCTACTGCTGACATTCAGCATAGCATGAAAGAATGAAAAATTATCTCCATGTTCCCCATCGTGGTAACAACTTCAGCTTAAGGTTTAGAAAACCCATTTATAGAAAGTGCTAAAATTAAAAAATGCATTCCTTACATGAGCTCATCCATGGAGCTTGATCTATGGAAGAAGAGACCTTTCTAGGCACAAACTGTTTTTAATTTTAAACACGATGACTCTCTAGGCCTAAGTAAGAAATTTAGAAATTTAAAATCTTTCACCGAGGTTCTCAGGCCCCTGGCTCCAGTCCAATTCCCGGCCTCCAAGAGAGACTCTGTTTGGATGAATGTCGACTACCCCATTCCTGAAGCTCTCCAGGGAAGAGAGTTCTCAATCGACTTCAGCCACCTGTTTCTCTTTAAGAACCATGCTGTTGGGAAGTTCTTCCTGGTATCTTACTTAAACTCCCGTCCTGGAAATGTACCAGGTTTCCTCCTACTTATCCTCAGAGAAACCAGAGCATAGCCAGTGCGTGACTTTTCTATGCTGTTAATATGTAGTCTTCCTGTTCATAACCTTCATATTTGCTGATAATTCTGTCACCCTTTGCAACTTTGGGGAGAAATGATTCTGCTCCTAGAATCATTTCCTCCAAATGCCATCCTTCAATACTGTTTCTTCCACATATATTGTTGTGAACCTACTGATCTCATGGATTAAAAGCTTCATGAGGGCAGGGAATTTTTTTCTGTCTTGTTTCCTGCTAGATGCCCTGTATGTAGACCAGTGTCTGAAATGAGGACACAGTCATTAGTATCTACTGAGTAAATGAATCGAGTTGTTATGATGCTTAACTGAAGTACTGAGTGCTTAGCACTTCAGCATGGGATAAGTGAGGCCTAGGTGGATACTGACATTACCTTGCTTCCATGTCCCTGAACTGTACTATTTACTTAGTATCTGGACCCTGGGAATAGTGCACCAAGAGTCATACAGTGGCACCCCTGACCCGGTCCTTATACTTGGATCATTTTTTAAGCTCCCATCATTTTTAAAAATTGTAAATAGCTTGCAAAAATTTTGAAAGTGGAAAATTTTACTTAGAATGTAGATTTCTATCTTTTCCTAAAAACTCAGAAGACCTGGCAATAAGAAGATCCCAGCCTCATGTGACAACAGTGACCTGGGGCTGAGGATCAGCTTGCTCCTTAATGGGGACACTGCTCTCCCATCTCTACCAGGTCTTCTGCTCCACACGTTCCACTCACCTGCCCCTACAGGTGGCGGGGGTGAGAGCTCTGGTGGGGACAGAACATCCAAATGATCAACTGAGATGTGCATTTCTCAGCCAGATATGGTACCGTTTAGATGCACCCACTTTCAGGTCATTTAATCCTCACAACACCCCTGGAAGATAGGTATCATCATCATCAACGTCACAGATAATTATATGATGTGCAGAGATAAACTGAAGTTCACACAAGCCCCCTGTAGGGAACCATCCAGTCTTTGAATTCCCTCTGCAGGGGCAGCAAACTAACCTTAAGGGTCAAATCTGCTCTCCACCCTGCCCTTTGTTATTGAACATAGCCACGCCTATTCATTAACTTATTTTCTCCTGTTGCTACTGCTGCTTTTGAACTACAATTGTAGAATTGCGTAGTTGTGTGATAGACTATATAGCCTGCTAAGACTAAAATATTTACTATCTGGCTCTTTACAGGAAAAGTTTGCCAACCCCAGCCTACGCCTTTGCACACTTGAATATTTGAAAGGGGCCGTAAGATGCCATCTACCATCTCCTCCCTCCTGGGCAGGATAAAATATAAACAATACCACTCTGATCTGTATCCAGTGAATTCAGAAGCATACTGACATCAGAAACTACCCTAGCATACAGTGTGTCCATGTTGTGATTCTAGTAATTCTATGAAAGACAGACTCAGAATAGATGCCTGATTTACCCTAAGGAACCTCATCTAAATTGGGACACAGAAAAAAATATATATATGTGTGTGTGTGTTTGTCACACACATATATACACACATATATATAGTATGTATATACATTACATAAATACAAAAATTAGACTGAATAAATCTAAACGAGCAGAAAAAGATTGGCAGAGAAAGACTGGGATTGAGAAAATCCTCCTAAAGAGTGGGATGCCTTTCAGCTGTGTGTGTGTGTGTGTGTGTGTGTGTGTGTGTGTGTGTTTGTGTGTGTGTGTGTGTGTGTGTGTGTGTACACGTGCATAAGTAAATCTATCTTGGTATAGATGCGGGATGGCAAATACCAGGTACATGAGTTGCCACAGACAACTCCCTATTTATCCTCGTGTATATGACAGGCATTGCTAATCCAATTACTGCCCTTTTGCCAGCTGAGCCTTAACGTGGCTGCAGAATCCTACTTAACACAGCTCTCTAGACAGCCAACTGTGTTCTACCAACTGAGCAGAGCTGGCACACTAAGTAAAACCTTTAATATGTCTTGAGAATAGAGACTAGTTAGCAATGGAAAGCAAGAGATTTGTTCTCATCTCAATCTTATTTTTAGAATCTAAGTCATTTAGACTATTTTTATCCCTTGCCAGAGTGTGGGTAAAATGAGAACAAAGGAGTTACTGAGTTCCTGTTAAGTTAAACATACCGAAAATTGTAAAGTATTATTTTTATGGTATAGTATTTAATGAACACTAAACTATGAGAAATAAGATGTCAGAAGCTACAGAAGAAAGGCTATCGTGAAATAAATAAAAACTTAGCTGGACACTTCCCAGAATGAATGCCTTTTGTAGGTTTGAACCATTACATTTTTCTGCTTGAAAAAAATAAAAGTGACCACTTGGGTTCAAGAAAATGGTACAAGTAAGGCACTGGAGGAAGAAGAGGCTATTGGTGAGGTTGAATTTAAACTCTTCAGAGTTCATTCAACACACATTTATAGAACACTTACCACTGGGAAGACACACAGTGTTGGCTGCTTTTGAAAATACTATGATGTATAAAGAGGCACTGGTGGTCAAATCCTTTTCTGAAGTAAAGTGTTCTGATGGTGTGAGTTTGGAATTGAGTTCAGCTGCTGGCTAGACTGCACTACAGTGGATTAAACACACAAGGGTGTATTTTTGTCATGGAACTAAAAGTCTGGGTCAACAATTTTGATGTTGGTTCAGCAAATGGTTCAGAATGTCAGGGTCCAAGCCCCTCTGATTTTCTTGGCCTTTCTCTCATGGTCTCAAAATAACTGCTTAGCTCCAGCCAATACATTCAAATCTCAGGCAAGATGAGATAAAAAGAGGAAACGAAAAATAGATGCCTGTCACCTTAATTAGGCCTTTTTAAGGAACTTTCCCAGAAGCTCTACCCAATGACTTCTACTTTTTTTTAATGACCTCCCAATCTGCAAGGCAGTCTGGGAAATATGGTGTTTTTTCTTTCTTTTTTTTTTTTTTAAAAAACTGGGCTTACTGCTGTCCAACAGCATTCTTTACAGAGGAGGAAGGGGAGAACGGATACTCAGTAGTAATTAGCAATCTCAACCGCTTGTGTAAATTAACTTAAAATGCAATGCTAGTTGTAGGAAACTGGTCTTTCTTTCAAAGAGCTCCACTCTAATAAGGGAAATAAGATATACACACAACTTAGAACAACAGAAACCAATTTATCATCTAGATAAACTACAAACTATCCAAAGGATACAAAACTGTATACTATACACATCAAAATGTCACCAGTGCTTTTTATTAGGTAAAGGGACAGTGGCTAATTTTTATTTCCTTCTATATAATTTTTTGGATTTCCAAATGTCCTACAATGAATATTTGCCCAGGTAGAGAGAGGAAGCACCATAAAGGAGAGATGGCATGAGTTTCACAACTTGTTTCACATCTATTATTTCATTTTATCACTGTAGCTGCGGCATTTAGAAGAATGTGAGGGCATAATTAGACATAATGAACATTTTAATAATGAACCCACATGAACTCAGGTTTTTGGAAAAGAGGTGAAAGAACCGAATCCCTAAACTGGGTGCTGGGCTCAACCGTGGTAATAATTCTCTGCACTCACAATATAAAGAATCGTAGAATGCTATGTGGGCTGTGAAAAGCAATGACAATCTGGGCTGTCATTTACACTTCTAAGTCCAATTCATTTCCCATTTTCTAAAGAAAGTCATTAGTGGAAGAATGCCAGAAACTGATTAACAGCAAAATAAGGTGGGGATCTGGTACAACGTGCCACTTGAGCTTTGTGATTCCAAGGATCTGGGCACCAGCACCAACCCAGTACCCCCGACATCTGTACTAAATAGTCCTCTTTATGTAACAACTTCTAATACCACAGTCTAACCTGTCCAAATGGTTTATGTCCATTAACTCACACAATAGTAAATTAAGTTTCTCCTGGGTCTACCAGAACTTTAAAAAATACTTGGGGCTTCCCTGGTGGCGCAGTGGTTGAGGGTCCGCCTGCCGATGCAGGGGACACGGGTTCGTGCCCCGGTCCGGGAGGATCCCACATGCCGCGGAGCGGCTGGGCCCGTGAGCCATGGCCGCTGAGCCTGCGCGTCCGGAGCCTGTGCTCCGCAACGGGAGAGGCCACAACAGTGAGAGGCCCGCGTACCGCCAAAAAAAAAAGAAAAAAAAATACTTGAAGAGCAGTAAGAGTAGAGTCGGGGGCAAAGATCAGCTGGGAATCTTGTCCTAAAGGGCTTTAGCATCCTCTGATTATTTGGGGATCGCACAAGTGGTCAAGGAGAACTACTTCTGCATAGAGACGAAACCCAAATAGCCATCTTCTAAGGAAATGTCCAAACAGATGAGCCATTTCTGTTTACCCTTTGTTTTTTTTGGTTCTCTTTTGGCATAATAGTGTTCTTGCCCTATCCAGCTGGCAAAACATTATCCCTCTTGATTATTACATAACAGAGCATCTAATGCCTGCCACACTCCTTCTCCTTTTCCTATGAGCTCTGTCCTACAGTTCATCACTGTGGTTACTCACTGGGAGATGTGACACCTGAAGACCCAGATGCCCACTTCTCTTGGCAGTGGCCTCCCTATGTCAGTATCCTTCCTCATTTGGCCCATCTAGACTGGTGCTATGCGGGCTGAAAAGTGACAAAAATAAATAAATCGATAAATAAAGGACAAACAATAAACATTATTAGTGAAAAAGAGGAAAAAGTTTAGAAGTCACCATGAAATGCCCTCAACGTAAGTGCAGAATTTTAAAAGTGGACTTATGTGGCAAAAGAACCAAAACATCCCAATAACCAAAGTCTAATTATCCTTCATTCACACAACGGCAAGCCACGCAGACAAAACGTGGAAGGATCAGTCAGCCGCTACCCACATACACAATACATAATGTCCAGGGTTTTCCCAAGATTCAGTCCACAATAATATTCCCCATCTCCTAACTTCAACCTCTGTGGATTTCTTGCTCCAATATTTGACCCCTCCTCTCCTGAATTCCCACTGTATTTCAAGTCTGAAGCAACATGTTAATAGTGCCTATACACTGTTATATACTCTTTTGTTTTCTTCCTTATTAGCCTTACCTCCTCATAAATATGGCAAGTTCATGGAGGCAGTATCTAGCCAGTGATTCTCCCATTGTGAAAACTGTATTTTCATGTAACATGCCAATAAAACAAAATTGTAATTGCTTCCACCAGCAAAGGAATGAAGGAAAGACTGAAATAATAAGTTACCCAACTTGAACCATTCTGCATAAATCCCTGGATGGGCTTAAATTCGTCAACGTTCAGAAGCATTTCAGGACCCAAGGATCAACAGTAGTATCAGTTGATGGTAGCAACATAGGGTAGGTAAGAGAAATTCTGAAATTGTCTGAAATTCAAATGGGGATGAAGTGATTTGGGCTTGAGCCAAAGTGGACGGTGGTCCATAAACATTGTTGTTAGATGGATAGAAGTAGATGGGCTTTACACTCTAATTCAGAGGGAGAGTGAAGAAAACTTGCTGATGGACAGAAGTTTGGAAGGCTTCATGCAGGCAGAGTGACATGATCCGTTTTACCCTTTAGAACCTGCTCTGAGGGGATGAACTGTAGGCGAGCCTCTTAGGGGGAGTAGGGAGACAGAAGGTGGTAAAATAATCCAGACAGAGGCTACAGGGCTTTGACCATCGAAGTGGCAGCAGAGACAGAGAGAAGACTTAAGTTTGGAGTATATTCTGACTATAGAGAGCACAGGACTGATGAATGTTTTGATGCGGGGAGCAAGGAGAACAGATTAATCAAGGATAATTCCCAGAGTTGGAGCCTGAATATCTAAGTAGATGGTGGTGCATTTATTCAAATAAATTTGGGGTGGAAGATGGATTTGCAGATGGTAGGATTACTATTACTACTGGGGTTATATCTATTAGACACCTAAGTGGAGGTGTCTACCGTAGGGTGGGTACATGAGCTCCAGAAAGAGTCTGCACCTCGGCTATAAGAGCCTAGCTCATTGTCAGAGTTGACCAAATGGAGACTATCTTACATGTGTTTTACAAGGGATTTCTTTTTTTTCTTTTCTTTTCTTTTTCTTTTCTTTTTTTTTTTTTTGGTTACCATTAACCTAAATTATCTGATAGACTGTGACATCTGGACTTTTATAAACCTTCATTTGAATTTTCAGGAAAGATTTGGGCTACACCTGATGATCCAGAAGAAATGGTTTTCAAGATTATTCCAGAGAGATAACCAGGAATGGGGAAGTGAGATATTACCGTTAGGTAATATTATTATTGTCATCATCTGGGTAAAGAAAGGATCTTATCATTAGTTGGCTGAGCATTGGGAAAACTGACAAAATCCTAAATGATTACATTTAAAATTATCCAAGGAGGAAATTTTGTATTAACTTCCACTGGGCTTTTTCAAATAAGCATCAGTTATGACGGATAAGGTTAACCTCTGATGGGACTGAGTTTTATTTTGTAGAAATAAGATCCTATCCCAATGCTGCATCCTTTCCAGGTTTTAATCTTTACACTAATATGATGTGTACTGCAATACACTTCATCAAGAACTAACCCTAAAACACTAACAGGCAAAGAAAAGGAAGATGCTACCAAGAGAAGAAAGTTATGAATCTTGTTTGCTATCATCTAAGCCTGGTACCCGCAAACTATGAGCCATGAGTCTAATCCAACCACTACCTGTTTTTGTAAATAGAGTTTTATTGGAAAACAACCATGCTCATTCATTTAGGTATTGTCTATGGCTGTTTTCATGTTTTTATTGTTATTACAGTGAAAACCCAACAGTGGAAATAAGTAGTTGTGAGAGAGACCGACTGGCCTGCAAAGCCTAAACTATTTACTCTTTGATCCTTTACAGAAAAAGTTTGCCAACCCCTGATCTAAGGTAAAGAGCTCAGTGGATGCAATGAATCTTTACTCTTTAGGCAAAGTAGATCGAAGTGGGGAACATTGAAAATTGGACTTGCCCCAGTTTATGTGTGGCAGATTGCTATGTGACTTTCTAAAGACAGGAAAAAGATACTTTTATATGCTACTTCCTTGTCCTTGTGCCCCAGGCAGCCACTCTCTTATTGAGCAATAGTCAGGAAGGGGTTGTAATAACTCCACATCCTCCGGAGACTGAAATTGGCAACGGGAAAAGAATAGAGCTAACTGCCCTGCTGTTTTGAGGAGACACTGAAGTGCCCTGGAGGGAAGAACAACAGTGATCTTATGTTAAGGAATCCACACGGTGTCCAGAGAGAGGTCAGTGAGGCTGCCTTGCCAATTTCATTGTTTAAAGCACACCTTGAACAATACTGGGCACATGCTGGGTTTGCTTTCAGCTTTCCAGTAGCATTTCAGCTGATTGCTAGTCATTACAAACTTAAGTGTTTTTCACGATCCCTGTAAAATAGTTCAGCATTGCCAGTCATTTCCTTACCATAAATATCTGTGTCTTGTGATGGGCTTAAGAAGATGTGGTATATATAGAGACAATGGAATACTACTCAGCCATAAAAAGAATGAAATATTGCCAGTTGCAGCAACATGGATGGACCTAGAGAATATTATACTTACTGAAGTAAGACAGAGAAAGACAAATACTATATGATGATACTTAATATGTGGAATCTAAAAAATCATACAAATGAATCTATCTACAAAACAGAATCACAGACATAAAAAACAAACTTATGGTTACCAAAGGGGAGAGGGATGGGGGGAGGGACAAATTAGGAAAATGGGATTAACGGATACAAACTACTATACATAAAATAGATAAGCAACAAGGATTTACTGTATAGCAGGGAATTATACTCACTCGCTTGTAACTTATAATGGAATATAATCAGAAAAAAACTGAATCACTGTGCTGTGCACCTGAAACTAACACAATATTGTAAATCAACTAGACTTCATTTTAAAAAACTGTGTCTATAGAGAACAGACCTGTAGTTGCCAAGGGGGAGGGGGATTGGGGGAGAGAAAGATTGGGAGTTTGGGATTAGCAGATGCAGACTATTATACATAGGATGGATAAACAACAAGGTCCTACTGTAGAGCACAGGGAACTGTATTCAATATCCTGTGATAAACCATAATGGAAAAGAATATGAAAAAGAATATATATGTATAACTGAATGACTTTGCTATACAGGAGAAATTAATACAACATTTTTTAAAGCTATATTTCAATACAATTTTTTAAAAATCTGTGTCTTGGAGTTTGCATTAATGGTTGGTAAACTCACTGTCTTTTCTAATAGGTCTTTCTCCTTGGTGGGCGGGACAAATGCCGCACTGCAGTCACTCTGGCTGCTGCATGTAACAGATGAGTGAGTCAGGCAGAGATACTGGTTCCTGCCAAAGCAGGACCACCGCCTCATTCTTTTCCCCCAGTGGCCTCCCATAATTTAATGTATCCTATTTACTTAAGCTCTGGAGGGACTTCCCTGGAGGTCCCATGGTTAAGAATCCGAGCTGCCACTGCAGGGGGCACAGGTTCCATCCCTGGTCGGGGAACTAAGATCCCACATGCCAAGGAACACAGCCAAAAAAGAAAAAAAAAAATTTTGAAAAAGATCTGGAATTGTGCAAATTCTGCAGTTTCATTCCTCCTAGTAATTCAATGCATGGAGAAAGGCAGTTATGCGCTAACATTTATTAGTTGCCTACAGAATAGCATTAAGAGCTAAGCTAGTTAATGGCATACACTGTTTGAGCATCAACTTCTTTACCTGCTAAACCAGCCATAACAATAGCAACTACCTGTGGATTACTGTGAGAGTTAAATGAGATGGTACACAAAAAGACATTAACTATATGCCTGGCACACAGTAGGCAACATAAACGTTAGCTGTTGTTTCTTGTTTTTATTTTTAGGAACTAAGCTCAGGGAATAAAAAGATATCAAAAACTAAGAAGAGAATGAGCAACTGTCACAGACCAGAGGAGAACAAGACGACATAATGACAAAATGCAATGTGGTATCTTGCATTGGATCCTGGAACAGGAGGACATGCACAGAAAGACCAAGGAAATCTGAATAAAGTCTGGTATTTAGCTAACAGTAATATACCAATGTTGGCTACTTCGTTTTGACAAACTAATGTAAAACATTAACCTTAATAAGGGAAACTGATTGAAGGGTATATAGGGTCTGTACTATGTCTGCAATTTTTCTATAAATCTAAAATTATTCCAAAATTAAATATTTCTTTTTAAAAAAAGGTACCAAGACAAAAATCTTTAACCTTAAAAAACTGAACCTAATAGGGTATAAATTTAAAAAATAAATAAACAGCCAAAATCCAATACTATATATGTACTATAACAAAGCCATAGAAGCAGGAAGGATAGACAGTCAGCTCAGACTGGTATCTGCAAAGTCATGGCCAAGTCACTAAGCAGAGAAGGAAGAAGGGCATTCCAGCAGAGAAAACAGTATTTGCAAAGACTCGGTGGTATGAGAAAGCTTGCAATATTCAAATAACTGCAAGAATTTGGTATAGCAAAGGTGCATAGGGCCTGAAAAAAGAATCGTCAAACCTAGACCTGGAAAGAAATGGGAAGGCAAGGTCATAAAAAGCATTTGTAAAAGAACAGCTTTATTGAGGTATCACTGACTTACAGTAGACTCTGCATATTTAAAGTGTGCAGGAATTCCCTGGTGGTCCAGTGGTTAGGACTCGGGGCCCAGGTTCAATCCTTGGTTGTGGAATTAAGATCCCACAAGCCACGCAGCGGGAAAATCTTTTTAATAGATAGATAGATAAAGTGTGCAATGTTCTGACATAAGTATACACCCATGAAACCACCACCAAAACCAGATAATGAAAAATTCCATCACCCCCCCAAAAAGTTTTTTTGTACCTCCTAAGAATCCATCCCTCCTCCTGTTGCTATAGATTGGTTTGAATTTTCTAAACTTTTATATAAATTGATTCATGTAGTGTTATGGGATGAATCTTGTTTCTCCAAGTGTTCTAACCCCTTATACCTCAGAATGAGACTGTATTTGAAGATCAAGTCCTTAAAGAGGTATTAAATTAAAATGAGGTCATTAGGCTGGGCCCCAATCCTATATGACTGGCGTCTTTGTAAGAAGAGGAAATTTGGATACAGACACACACAGAGGGAGGACACAGGGAGGAGAAGACGGTCATCTGCAAGCCAAGGAGAGAGGCTCAGAAGAAACCAACCCTGCCGACACCTTGATATCAGCTTTCTAAACTCCAGATTCATGGGAAAATAAATCTCTATGGTTTAAGTCACCCAGCCTGCAATATCCGCCCCAGCAAACTAACACATACAGTATATACTCTCTGCTTTCTTTCCCTCAGTATAACTATGACGTGGTGGGTATCCATATTCTTTTTTATTGCTGTATTCCATCAGATAAATACACAATTTGTTTACCTTTTAACTACTGATGAACATTTGGACTGTTTCCAGTTTCTGATTATTATGCACACAATTGCTATGAACATCCATGTTTAAGTCTTTTTCTGGACACACGCTTTCTTTTAGGTACTACCTAGAAACGGAATTGCTGGATCATATGGTAAATGTATGTCCAACTTCATAGGAAACTACCAAACCCTTTTCCAAAGCAGTTGTACCATTTTACACTCCCATCAGCAATGTCTGAAGGCTCCGTTTCCTCCACATCTTTGCCAACACTGATGTGATGTGAATCTTTTTCATTTTAGCTATTTTAATAATAGTTGTGTAGTGGTATCTCATGGTTTTAGTTGGCATTTCACAATGACTAATAACATTGAGCACCTTTTCATGTGCTTATTTGCTACCTGTATGTCTTCTTTGGTGGTGTCTGTTCAAATATTTTTCATAGGACTTTTTAGATCACACTAAAGAGTTGGGATTTTATTCTATCTGCAGAAGGAAACCATTGATAGATTTTGAGCAGTGGAGTAACATGATATGATTTCTGATCTAGAAATTTCTGTGTAGATCATCTTCACAGCAGTGGTTAATAGAAGTGAGAGTGGGGCGAGGGGTCAGTTAGGAGGCTGGTACAATAGTGTAAGTGAGGGCAGACGAGAGCTAGGGAAAAAGTGGAGACAACAGAGATGGGGCAAAGTGAGGGGCCAATGCCAGAGATATTTGCAAGTAGAGTCAGGACTTGGTGACTAATAGACTCACCAGTTGGTGTGGCATGAGAGAGACGGAGGGGTTAGGACGTCTCTGTGGGTTTCTGGCTCGAGTGGCTTGGTTTCTGGCTTGGGTGGCTTGGGTCTGATGGGAGCGGGTCATTCCCAATGAATTTAGGACAGGGATTAACCACATTGTTGGTGCCAACTCCAAGATTTTGATTGAGTCAAAACAGGGACATGTGAAGAAGGAGGCTAAAACGTTGGTGAAATGAAGAGTTAAGTAACCTTTTTTTTTTTTTTTAACTTACCACCCTCTTCTCACCATTTGCCAATTTCATGAGTCACTGTCTTCCCACCAGCCTGGCTGAGCTATAACGGCCCCTCCTCCGAGTCAAGGGCTCCTCAGGCAAGCCTCTATCCCTCTAGTTAATACTTCTTATCAAAGTTATTTATTCCCCAGACTCCGTGGTGAGCTTCTCAAGGTCAAGGGCCCAGTGTTATTTGTCTACTCTCAACGTGTGGCAGAGCCCCAAGCAATGGGCAGGCGCTCAGCAGACTATGTTGATGTAAACTGAGGGAAGTGCAGTAAGGGAACCATGCCACGGCTAGTGACCAACATTTTACAGCTCATACTGTGTACTTCACGGAGAACAAACCACCCTCCCAGCTGCCCAACGTGGGGGGCAGTTTTGAGGAAATGGTGTGAAGTTGAAGAGTTAATAGACTGCTTGAGAGTCCCTCCACCCGCAGGAGAAAATCAGAGGCCCCACCATCCACTCTCCGCCTGCGGATCCAAGTCACGTCCTCTCCAGGACTGCACCACGAACGGGCTCTCCTCCCCTCCCCCGCCGCCAGGAACCAGCCCCAAGTGGCCACAGACGTGTCTGGGGCTTTCTCAACACTACCCACCGCCCAGTTCTCCAGTCTAATCATCTCCCAGCACAGTTCTTGGTCTTTTTTTTGTTTGCGGTACGCGGGCCTCTCACTGTTGCGGCCTCTCCCGTTGCGGAGCACAGGCTCCGGACGCGCAGGCTCAGCGGCGCTCACGGGCCCAGCCTCTCCGCGGCACGTGGGATCCTCCCGGGCCGGGGCACGAACCCGTGTCCCCTGCATCGGCAGGCGGACTCTCAACCACTGTGCCACCAGGGAAGCCCCAGTTCTTGGTCTTTTAACACGTTCGTTCGGAGGCAGCAAGGAGCCACTGCGGGCCCAGGCAGCCCCTATAGTGTTTCTGTTTCATGGGGCTGGTGTTCAGTCATCACGTCATGCTGCCCTCAGGGAGGTGGTCTTTTGTTGGAGAGCTCACCAGTGTCTGTTGTTACTCTGGAGACTGACTTTTGTTGCAGACTGGTGGGCCGGGCAGACAAGACTGCACTAAGTGACACAACACAAACAGAATGCTTATAACATTTTCCAGTCTTTCCTTCTCCCCCTTCTTTGCAGAGCTTCCAGAAAACCCCTTCCTCTTGTGTCTTCTCCCTATATGCTCATCCATCCATGAAATCTCAGGAGTTCCGTCTTGCTTTTGGAATTAGTGTGTAGGGAGGTGTCTACAAAGTGGCCATGACCTCCTGGGTTCTCACCTTTCTTCATCCACCTCCCCTTACCTTCTACAGACCCTCTGTTTCCTTGCAACCTTTCTGTCTGGACTTTCATCTCATGATTTAAAACATATATTCTATCTCGCCCACCCGTGTCACTTCCCTCCCCATAGACAAATCTTAGATGTACGGCACGCTTACTGACATCGATAGGGATTTTCCAGCTCCGAGCACACATCGCTGTTCTTCTCAGAAGAGAAAGTCAAAAATTTACCAGCAAAATAACATGGATGACGTGGAGGCCTCATTTTCAGTAATTATAGCGCCACCGTCCCTGCTCCCTAATCAAGTCAAAAACTAGTACTCTATTTGGGGCCCTAATTTCTTTCCTTTCTCATATTGTCCAAAAACGTCCACCAACAGCCCCTTTTGAACCGAAAGTTATTATGCTTTAGTCTCAAGCCAAAGAAAAATTTATTTTGGAAAGTTTGAATCAAATTTTCTGAGTTACTCATGAAGGAAAAGGTCATGAAAATGCAGTATTTCTGACTTTGTTTTTTTTTTTTTTTTAAGTTCCTGAGCTTTTGGAATTCCCTCCATTCAAAAATCATTTTTCAAAGAAACCTGAACTTTTTATGCCCTCACATTCTCATAACAAACTAATCATAAGCTGTACTTGAAAGAGTGATATTTAAAATGTTAAAGTACATGAATAAACTCCCTGCTTAAGTACCAGCGAATTCATAATACTAATAGGCCGTCTCTTAGTTATGCATATTATTGGCTAGGTATGCAGATAATATAGAGTGGGCAAGTCCACAGTAATGTTTGTCTATTATCGGAGTGCCTTACATACTAGAAATGCATAATATGCTTCAAAGAAATGACGGAGCCGCATTCTAAGAGGGAGCTCCGCCATGCATTTCATCATCTTCCTAAGTTTCTAGGTTAAGAATAAATTAATGAAACTTATTTAAAAGTTGACCCAAAGGATGTTGTAACAGCATCCCCCTTGCTTTCTGTGTTTCTGTCCTCTAAACTATTCTACTGCATGATGGAAATGAGCAGAAGAGACAAATTATCAACTAAACATGTGCTTAAGTAATCTAGCAGTAGCTGCAATTTCACATTCCCTTAGGTTGCAGGAAGTAATTAAGCGCTTTCGCTTAAAAGGCCACCTGGGGGCTGCATGGGGTCCAGAAGTTGTGAATAGAGCCATCAAATGACATGATTGGATTGTTTAATTCTATCAAAAAGAACTTAAAATATGAATCGCTGAAGGTAACTCACCATGAGAAAAACCTACTTATAGAAAATCAAAAACAGGTTTGCACAGCTCTGTATCTGTGTAAATCTTGATGACTGTGTCACTCGAGTCTGGCTTTAAGAGCTGTCTCAGACAGCCGGGGGAAGACGCAGCCCAGGTGAGCGCCTCAGAATCAGGACTGCCCGTTCTTAGCTCCAAAGTTGCACGAGGGCACCTCAGAGGCTGTGGAGGAAGCTGAATCTCCGTCAGGGCGATAAATTCTCCCACCCCCGTGCACTTCCTTCCAGAGCTTCCCAGCTCTGTGACCTCAGGCAACACACCTGAAGACTTCAGTTTCCTCGTCTGTGAAATGAGGCTGTCGAAAGATGACTGAAGCCCCTCTAGTCTGTAGTTGAAACCTCTGATTCTCCAAGCAGAGAATTAGATTGAAAGACTATCTGATGATGAGTGGCTTGGTTCTTCTTTTCTTTTCTTTTCTAACATTAATTTCATTTGATTGAGGAGTCAGTGAGTTTAAATAGTTCTGAATTTTACTGAAGAAGCTTGACTGTTTCTCTACCCTGAGAAGTCTTTTTGCTCCAGAACCGACCCCTTGAATGGTTATTCTGGATGATTATTGTGACACAACTTGTAATCAGAATTGCTCCTCAATACATGTTAAGGCCAACCTAGTTCTTTTTTTTTTTTTTAACATCTTTATTGGAGTATAATTGCTCTACAATGGTGTGTTAGTTTCTGCTGTATAACAAAGTGAATCAGCTATACGTATACATATATCCCCATATCCCTTCCCTCTTGCATCTCCCTCCCACCCTCCCTATCCCACCCCTCCAGGTGGTCACAAAGCACTGAGCTGATATCCCTGTGCTATGCGGCAGCTTCCCACTAGCTATCTATTTTACGTTTGGTAGTGTATATATGTCCATGCCACTCTCTCACTTTGTCCCAACTTCCCTTTCCCCCTCCCTGTGACCTCAAGTCCATTCTCTACATCTGTGTCTTTATTCCTGTCCTGTCCCTAGGTTCTTCAGAACCATTTTTTTTTTAGATTCCATATATGTGTGTTAGCATACGGTGTTTGTTTTTCTCTTTCTGACTTACTTCACTCTGTATGACAGACTCTAGGTCCACCCACCTCACTACAAATAACTCAATTTCATTCTTTTTTATGGCTGAGTAATATTCCATTGTATATATGTGCCACATCTTCTTAATCCCTTCATCTGTCGATGGACACTAGCTCTTTAATAAGTTCTCCCCAAATGATGTAGCCTGCAACGTGAACTCTTTCCTCTGAACTCCCACACCACTTATGGTCTATAACATTTGTTTGGCACATATACGCTGCCTTTATTATTACTGCTCATTAACACATATGTCCCAGCTCCTCTACTAAATCATAATTACCCTGAAGGCCAGAACCATCATGAGGTAGACACTTTAAAAATCTGATGGGAAAATTAACTTTTTTATATCCCACCATGTCTTCACTGATGCTTATAACCTATGTGGCAGTCTATTAACCTATTCTAGCATTGTTTATATAGACTGTGACTTTCTGTATTTAAAACCTTGTAATACTGCAGCCTATAACAGAAAATTTGAATACAGACAAATGATGACTGGCTCTATCCTCCGCTGAGTCCTCATTTTCAACGAGGAGCAAGCTAAACTCCTTACCTTCTCAAAGGGACACAGATCAGGCTAACCAACAAACCAGGGTATTTCTGGAATCACTGGCTCTGTGCTGAATGGACTGACCAGTCACAGGAAGCCAAAGTCAATCCCACTGATGTTTAAGTCAGAGCAGACAAGAGCCATTAAGTGTAGCAAAGTCTAGCAGGGTAGAAAGGAACACACACCAAACCACCCCAAACTCCCTGCATCTGGCTGCGTGCCAGCCCCACTGCTTGTATAAATCTCACAGTCCTGGCCCCACATTTCACAGGAATGCATAATCCCATCATGGCAGAACGGATGCATCACTCCTAGCAGAGGTGCAAGCTCAGAAGACCAATGAGACTGGCCAGGTAACAAAAAGCTAGAGACTCAGACTCATCATATAAGGCAGGCAATAGGGGGTGGTGGGGACTGCATCAGCTAGAGGACACGTACCCCACCTAAAGGAGGCAGCCGGGCTCAGTTCCTGCCAGCTGACACCTCACAGAAACTCCTGCCCAGTGCTGCCAGAGTCTTCTTCTAAAGAACTAAAAAGTCTTAATTTTTATATGAATGCTCCAATTTTTACATGTTGGTAGTCAATAGGAATTTTTCTGGAATACTGGGTAAATCACAACTGGATACCAGATGTGGCTCAGGGGCCAACAGTTTGCAATGTCCAATTTATCTAATTTGTTGTAACTAAATATAGCCTATGTTCCCCAACACATCCAATATTGGTTTTCATCTGTTTTTACGAGAGAGCTCAATTTTTTTCTGCCTCACCTAAATGTTATTTCTGTTTTTCTTGGTGCTGCCCTCCCAAGTCTAGTTCCCAGTTTTTAATTTGTGGGTTCTGATTCTCCATTCCTGGTAACATCCTCTTAGCAGTTCGGAAGAGCGCTTCTTCCTGTTTTACAGCATAGTGTTCCACTTGTAACAACAATAACAAAATTTTTTTTTACTCCTTGTTTTTCCTGGATTGAAGGTAAAAAAAAAAAAAAAGTCCCTCTTCATTTCCTTTCCTGACAATGACCAGCATCGTGACTGATGTCAAAAGAACCAGGAGGGGAAAAACGGGATTAAATTAAGCTTCTTTTGATGCTTAATTTTTTCACGGAGAGAGAAGTGAATATTCTGAAAAATGGTTAAATTTGTTCAAAAAAATACAGAAAGAAGGTTGTTGTTGGTTCAACACCAGGTGCTTTGGTGAAGCGATAAGATTTAAAAAAAAAAAAAAAAAAAAAAGCAGAGCTTTTCACCAGGTGTATGACATCATTTCACAGAGCCATTTGGGTTTAAATGGAATGAAACTGGGAAAATAATGCATTTTGCATTTGTAATTCAGTTAAGTAGCTGCAACACATGAATTGGTCTGCTGGTAGTTCCCCATATGTTCTTTTAGTCATTTCAACATTTTCTCCACAACCACTAAAAATGATCACTTTTCTATGAGGCTTAACTTCTTATTCTTATATCTAATTGTTAGGCTTTTTTGCTTTTGGATTGATAATTACTATTACCAGAGTAGTTATAAACAACACTCTGAAAATCATTCATCAAGTACTCATCATCATCAAATAATATTCACGTGCACCTGAGATATATAACTCTCCCATGGCAGTGCCCAAAATCTTACATACCATGCAAATTCTCATTTAAGAAAGGGAAGGCAACTTCCCCTTTCTGAGATACACACTGGACTCTAAACGGATGATGTCGTACCTTACTCAGATCATCAAGCTATGAGGTAAGAAATGAGTATTCCTGAGGAGAATCACCTTTATTTTTTATTTCAATTACTTGTGGCTTTATTTGAAGAGCTCAATTATTGATATTATAGATAAGATGTCCAAATCATTACCTGAGTATTATATTTTTCAATCCAGTTATAGTTAGATGTTGTTTCATAAATGTAAACAGGGGCCCAAACTACTAACTCTACTTTCACAGTGTTTGATGCATTTATCTCTTGCCCTCCATCACTGGACTTTCCACCACACTAATTCAGAATCCCCGTTACCAGTTAAGGGTGGCATCCATGAGCATAAGGTCATTTGCTATGTCTGGATACATATATATGCCCAAAGCTAGGTTCCAACCTCAAGTCATGACTAAGTGATGGGTAGTAGAGTCAGTATCAAGGCATCTCCAGACCTAGAGTCGGGATAATGATCCTAAAACTCCTCAAGGCACTTTGGAATGGCTGTCAGTCTTAAGGAATGTCTGGATGAGAAATTTCATTTCCACTGAGACCTGCCCTGGATGACCTCATTCTCTACGAGGATCTACATGGGCTGAGACCAATGGCTAGGGTAGGACGGGGATAATTTCCATCTAAAATCACTGGGGGAAGGGGCTGGTATGTTAGGTAAATTGAAGAGAGTACCAAGGGCAGGGGATTTTGCCCTGTTTCCTGTTTCAGAGCTACCTATAGTGAAATCAAGCTGTGGATTCAACTTGGATGACGCCCAGAAGTTTCCAAAGCTCTTCCAAAGGGAGTTGAAAGCTTAGTGGAGAAGAGTGGAATGCCCAGGACCAGCCATGATGAGATGGAGAGAGACTTTGCAGTGGAAGCTGGGAGTGACTACCAACCAGAAACCAAAGGAAGATATGGAAGAGACACAGTGGGTCTGTGACATCATTGAGAGCCAAGGAAAGATCACGTCAGCCAGGCAGGGTTGCAGATCCCTAGCTAGACTGAGACACACTGAACCACAGATCAAGTCAACCACCAATTTCATTCCCCGAAGCCAGCAGTGGGACAAAGGGATGTCATCCCAAAGACCAGAAGAGCTGCAAGACTCCAACACCTCTCCCCACCAGTAGGTTGAGTGAGACAAACACTTCCCGAGTAGTATCCAATGCCATTTTGAAGAGAAGTCAAAGACAGCGCAGAAATAATAATATTTATGAGAAGTAATACTTTTTGCGAACTTAACAATGCCAGGTCCCAGTCTAAGTACGTATGCTAATTCACTTAATTCTCCCAACAACCTTTGAGAGACTTTACTATATTATATATTATTCTTATTTCACATATGTATCAATAGAAACAGAGAGAGAGAGAGGGAGAGAGAGAGAGAGAGAGAGAGAAAGAGCAAATAATTTGCCTAAGGTCACACAGTTACTAAGTGGCAAAAAAAAAAACCAGGCTGTTTGTCTGTATGGCCCTCACACAGAGCCATTCTATGATGGTGTCTCTCTTTAAAAAAGAAATCTCTGGGGCTTCCCTGGTGGCGCAGTGGTTGAGAGTCCGCCTGCCGATGCGGGGGACGCGGGTTCGTGGCCCGGTCCGGGAAGATCCCACATGCCGCGGAGCGGCTGGGCCCGTGAGCCAAGGCCGCTGAGCCTGCGAGTCCGGAGCCTGTGCTCTGCAGCGGGAGAGGCCGTAACGGTGAGAGGTCCGTGTACCGCAAAAGAAAAAAAAAAAAAAAAGAAATCTCTGCCCCATGGAAACTTACAAGATGGTATAGGAAATAAAGCTTTTGTACAAAAACTAGTAACCAGGAAGTGGAGTAACCTTACTCTTCCCCAGTAGACCCAGCTGCCATTTTGAAGAAGAGCTGGGAAGAGAGAGAAGTATAGAAATAATGATGATGATAAACGTATTGAACCTCTTCTATGGGCTAGGCATTGTTTTAGGCACTTTAGATGTATTAACTCGTTTACTCCTCATTATAACACTTTGATATAGACCAGTGCTGTCCAATAGATCTTTATGCTAGAAATGTTCTATTCTCTCTTCTCCAATCCAGTAGCCACTAGCTATATGTTGTCTATTGAGCCCTTGAAATGTGGGTAGTACAACTGAAGAAATAAATTGTTACCCTCATTTAATTTTAATTAAATTTCAGTAGTCATATGTGGCTAGTGTCCACTGAATTGGATGGCACAGAAGTAGATTTTTTTTCTAGTTTACACATGAGGACATTGAGGCAGAGTAGCTATGTAATTTGTCAAGGTCACAAAGCTACTCGGTGGTAAAATCATTGCTTAAACCCAGACAGTCTGACTCTGGAGTGCACATGTTTAACTCTAATATTTCCATGACAAATTCTGAGCAATCATCCCAGAACACTGAGCATTACCTAAAGGTACTGTTTAAATGACTGGATGGAATATTTTATTTCTTTTTTCCCTAAACAGTTGGGGCCAGATCTATAGCTGACAAAATAAAGACACTAATTTTCTTTTTAGAGTTTCTCAACTGCATCGTCTGCTCTCCAGTAAATATGATGTGTTTCAAACAGCATGGCTGAGGCTGTCCCATTTGGCCTGGTTGCATTTGAAGGCCTGGATGCAGAGGGCTGCCCAATTATCGCTACTCAAAAGGTCTAAACTGGGAAGGGCATGGCTAGCGCGGGGCACAGCCAAACCCGTCTAATCAAGGCTGCCAGGATGGCAACTCACAGGTGCGAGGACCCTGGGGTCAAGAGGAAGGGATGAGGGTGAGGGGTCACTGTCAGTAATAACAGTAAATAGAGGGCCAGGAAACTGTAAAGCAGAGCTTGAAGCCCAGACAGAGATACAAATTTGGAGAGTCAAATTGGAAGAATTTTCTTTAATCAGAGGCATATCCCAAAATTGGCAAAATGCTCAGAACAGATACACCAAACCACAAAATTAAAGCCCGCTTGGCCCCCACTGACATCTTGATTGACTTTAAGAAAAGTTTACCTCTCCATGGTTTAATGTCATCTGTGACTCAGTGGCAATAATCCCTCCCCTCATTCTGAAGTCAGTGACTTGTCTGTAAAGTGTTCATAGCTACCCATGACAGAAGTACCAAAATATACCACCAAGTGCTTTTATTGAAATTAAGCACTCTTATTACAGTCTCTTAGATGCTTTGAGTCATGCACAAAAAGAATGAAATTTGCCCAGTTTTCTGCTGAATTCAATCCCCTGCATCTCACTCTGGGTTCAGGATGGTGAAGCTGAGAGATCAGTTTCTACGGGTTCCATCTTGAAAAATGGTTTTTGCTGGAAATTAAATCAGGGAATCTTTGTCTGAGGGAACATTTGGGCTTGAAATAAAGCTGCTTTCTCTTCGGAATAAAAGATCATACTAAATTTCTGAGAAAGGGAAAACCATCAGAACACCCTGGAAACCGAGGACTTTTAAGTGCAAGTTTTATCAAAGCGACAGCCAGTCTACCCACTGAAGTGCTCCCGTTGGAAGAAAGATGGCTAAAGATTTATTATGAAGAACAGAAACCTGGGAAAAATTGTGTGCCAAGGGGGAGAATTTTGCAATTGAAAATGTGCGTGTGTGTGTGTGACATTTGTGAAATTTCACAAAATGTTTCTGCTTTGCCAGGCAGCGTTCACAAAGCCAAACCTTGGAGCTCTGCACAGCACCTAGGCCAAAAGCAATCAGCAGCCCGAGCCCACACAACAGCACATTAGCAAATATGCCAGCTTCCCTCACATCACGCAGTCAAAGAAATGAAAATCGCAACACTCAATTGCACAACTCCCAGAAGATGAGAAAAAAAACAAGATTGAAAAAAGGAAATAATTTAAAGGGCAAGTGATTATTAACAATGGTACATGACTGAGAGATAAGCTTCCATTTCTCAATATAAAATATAGGCCGACTGAGTTTCCAAACTTGCTATGAATATCATCAACCACCCTAAGGAAGTCAAGATTTGCTGTTGTCACCTACCTTGATGGCCTTGTAGGAGCGCTAACAGAAGCCCTGATGCGTGTCCTAGAGCAGGGTCAGCAAATGTTTTCTGTAAAGAGCCAGACAGTAAATATTTCAGACTCTGGGAGCCATGCAATCTTTGTTGCAAATCCTCAACTCTGCTACCACATTATGAAAGAGCCATAGACAATGCAGAAATCAATGAACATAGCTGTTGCAATTAAATTTTATTTACAAAAACAGGTAGCCAATCTTAGTTTACTAACCTGTGTCCTAGGAAATCTGATAAGTGGAAAGGTATCTATTTAGATACTAGAACAAAATAAAATGTATTGGTAATTGGGGGAAGATATATTTATTTCTTCTAATTCTATGCAAGTCTAATCTAGTCCAGATCTATCTAAGCAAATTCTATCTAACATTTTTATATAAGGACCAGAATGTGGACTAGATAAGATTATAAATTCTCGAGTAAATGTCTGCTTTCCCGTCACTAACCAGTTTAAATGTTTCCTCTGCAAAGGAAACTACTTTAAGCGAATTCCGTTACTTGATCCCTCTTCCTCCCACAGACATTCATTTATAGATCAGTATTACCTTTTCTAAATTCCTGTAGCCTAATGCCGTGCCTAACAAATGCAGTAGCTAGATGACTAAACAACTGACTGCACTGCTTTTCATTCTTTCACTTACAAAATGATCAAAATTGAAATCCTAAAATATAGTGAAGAAATATCTTCAAAGTTTAGAAGGAAAAAAATTGGGGATATCAATTCCTAAGCCCAGTACTCAGTAAAGCCAATTACAGATTTTCCAGGACTCAGAAAATGTAACGCCCACAAAGCCTTTTAAAAGACTTACTCAAGAGTTTGTGCCAGAAAAATTAAAAACAAATCTAAGGAGGAGAAAGACATGAGATTCAAGAAGCAATGATTAAGTGAAGGATAGCACGAAACTTTCAGCTCGATCAGAATAATTTTTTAGAATGGTGCTTTAAGCTTAATTCAATTATTATTAATCCTTATAAAATAAACGCAAGATTTAAAACAAACAAACACAAGGTTGAAATGGTATTTCTATCAACTCAGAGGAGGAACTAGAGTAGAAAAGAGGTAAGATGCCAAGTTTCACAGTCTCCTCTTGTTTAAGGAGGAGGTGAGAGACACTAACTAATGTTAGAAATCAATAAAAGGGAACATGTTCAAATATGTTATTACAAAATAAGCATAAGCCCTAGATACAGTGGCAGTATGTATAACTTTCAAACCAGTAAACAAAAAAATAACAGTAAAGAAAACTAAATCATCCAGGAAAGGGGAAAAACTAATTTACACAAAAATAGGAAGACAACTGGGGATGTCAGAGTGAGACCAAATGTTTCCATTTTCCCAGTAAATGGCAACAGATAAACTTCCCAATTCAAAGACAGAGAATTTCAGATTAGGTTTTCCTTTAAACAAAATCCAGGTGTTATCTGTTTCCAAGAGATACGCCTAGAACAAAATGATTCAGAGAGATCAAATATAAAGGGATAGACAAAGATATAGGAGGCAAATACTAATAATATAAAGCAGGACTAGCAACACTTTAGTTAGTAAAGGCAAGAAGCAGTAAATAAGACAAAGGCAGCCGACTCCACAAGGAAAATATAAACTCAGTACATCTAACAGTCGAGTATCAAACTACATTTAAAAAAAAAATCTGTTTGAAATACAAAAAGCAATTGACAAATTTAATAACATAATGGAAAATACACTTCTCTCTCAGTAACTGATAGAAAAAAAAAAACCACAAAAAAAAGAGAGAGAGAGAGAATTTGAATAGCACAATTAACATTCCTGATTTAGTAAATATATGGAAAATTTTGTAACAAAGGAAGCAGAATAAACATCCTTTTCGAATACCCATGGAACATTTATAACACTGATGATATATTTGACCACAAAAAATATTCTCAGAAGTGTTTTTAATAGTAGAAATCATGCAAACCATATTCCACGGCTATAACGCAATAAAACTAAACATTAAAAACAAAAAATGGTCAAATTAAAGTCTATCCACTGGAAATTTTAAAGTGTTTTCTAATTAGCCTGGGATTAAAAAGAAATTCATGATTTATATTACAAACTATTTATAAAGTAATAATACTAAGGGCACCACACATCAAAATTTAGGGGCCCTTAGAATCTCATGGAAAGCAAGAAAGGATTGAAAACAAGTGAACTAAGCACTCACACTAAAAGCTAAATAAGGGCGTCCCTGGTGGCGCAGTGGTTAAGAGTCCGCCTGCCGATGCAAGGGACACAGGTTTGTGCCCCGTCCTGGAAGATCCCACATGCCGCGGAGAGGCTAGGCCCATGAGCCATGGCCGCTGAGCCTGGGCGTCCGGAGCCTGTGCTCTGCAACGGGAGAGGCCACAACAGTGAGAGGCCCGCGTACCACCAAAAAAAAAAAAAAAAAAAAAAAGTTAAATAAAGAACAAATGAGTCTCCCCACACACGAAAAAAGGATAAAAACCAGATGTGAATATATAAATAGAGATAGAGATATAAAATAGAAAAGAAAAGAGTTTATTTGGTCAATCAAAGCAAAGAATTGTTACTTGAAGAGTAAGTAGGACTAATATGATCAGGAACAAATAAAAACACAAGTAACAGTAGAAATAAAAGGTACTTAGCTATAGGTATAATAAATAGGTATAATAAATTTTAAAACCTTAAGAAAATACTACATGAGGTTTATGCAAATATACCTGAAAATGTAGATGAAATGGATAATTTTCTAAGTTGTGTGGTGCTCTCAGTATTATTACTTTATAAATGCTCAAAACTGAGTCAAGAAAGGCCAAAAAAAAAAAACGTGACTAAATCAAAAACCATAAAATAAATTGAAAATTTAGTCAAAGATCAATCCCCTTCTGGTTTTGTGTAATTGATACTTCAAAAAATAGTAAATAATATTAAATAGTAATAGTAAATAATTAAACAATTAATAGTAAATAATGAAATAAATTATTTAATTTATTTCACACCAAAAAATAAAAGTGTTAAAACATATCATAAGGTGAGCAAAACCCCAATATCAAAATTAGGAAAGAAAGCTATGCATCAGCCTAACTTGTGAATATAAATACAAAAAATCCTAAACAGCATATTGTTAAATTGACTCTTGTAAGGTATTAAAATATAAAACAAAGTATACCAAGGAAGGTTTATCCCAGAACCATGATGATAATTCAAAATTTAAAAAATAACACTGCAATTTAGTGTCTTAATAAATTAAAGATAACTAATAATGATTATCTCAATCTATGCTAATAAATTATATACTAAAGTTCAATATTTTTTTTCCAAATGTAGAAAACACCTCCTTAACTTGATGAAGGCTATCAATCAGAAACTGATGGCTACCATTACACTTGATGGTGGACATTAGACACACTGCCATTTTAGAATAAAATAAAAATGCTTGCCATGACTACTATCACAGAATACTATGTGCTGGGTACATAGTATGCAAGACAATAAGATATGAGCAATAAATTATACAAATAATGGAATTGAAAAGATAAAATTTCATTATTTGAGGACAGTATGACTATCCAACATATCTAAAAAATCCAAGAGAAGCAATGGAATAATTTTAATACAAGTAAGAGAGTTCAATTAGATTATCAGATAAAACATCAAAATTTAAAAATAGGGGCTTCCCTGGTGGTGCAGTGCTTGAGAGTCCACCTGCCGATGCAGGGGACACGGGTTCGTGCCCCGCTCCGGGAAGATCCCACGTGCCGCGGAGCAGCTGGGCCCGTGAGCCATGGCCGCTGAGCCTGCGCGTCCGGAGCCTGTGCTCCGCAACGGGAGAGGCCACAACAGTGAGAGGCCCGCGTACAGCAATAAATAAATAAATAAATAAATATAATCTGTTCTCAACACCAACAATAACCAATAAGAAAATGTAGTTTAAAAGAAAAAACTCCATTGAAAGACCAACAGAACTATAAAAAACAAAACTAATAAGAACTGATAAAACTAATAAGAAGTATGCAAGGTATTGATGAAAATTATAAAACTTTTTTCAGGGCCATAAAAAATCTGACTAAAAAGAAAGATTAGCCATAATTATAGAAGGTAAGAACCAATACTGTAAAGCCATCAGTTATTCTCAAATTCGTCTATACATTTAATGCTCAAAATCTCAATTGAGACATTTATTCTAAACTTCAATCTGAAGAGAAAATGAGCAAGAATAGCCTTGACATTTTTGGAAAATAAATAAAGTTTTAAAACAAGAGCAAAACTTACTGTAAAACTATGGTAATCAAAACTGAGTGGCACTGGCATAAAGATAGATATGCAGATCAATGGAACAGAATAGAGAGTTCGGAAATAAACACTCACAGGTATGGTCAAATGATTTTTTACAAAGTGCCAAGATCATTCAATGGGGAAGGGACAGTCTTTTCAACAAATTGTGTTGGAAAAATTGGATATCCACATACAAAGAAATGAAAGTGAACCCTTATCTTACATTATAGAACTACTACATGATCCAGCAATTCCAATTCTGGATATACATTCAAAAGATGTTGAAGCAGGGATGCAAATAGATATTTATACACTCATGTTCATAGAAGTTTGTTATTCACAATAGCCAAAAGGTGGAAGCAACCCAAATGTCTATCAGTGGATAACTGGATAAACAAAATGTGATATATACATACAATGAAATATTATTCAGCCTTAAGACAGAAGGAAATTCTGACACATGCCACAACATGGATGAACCTTGAGGACATTATGCTAAGTGAAATAAGCCAGTCACTAAAGGACAAATGTTGTATGATTCCACTTACATGAGGTCCCTAGAATAGTGGAATTATATTATAGAGACAGAAAGCAGAATGGTAGTTGTCAAGGGCTGGGGGAGGGAGGAATGGGGAGTTAGTGATTAACGACTGTGGAGTTTCAGTTGGGGAAGATGAGAAAGTTCCGGGGATGGATAGTGGCAATGGCTGAACAACAGTGTAAGTGTTTTAATGCTACTGAACTTTACAATTTAAAATGGTTAAAATGGTCAATTTTGTATTATGTGTATTTAACCACAAAAGAGAAAAAAAGAGCAACCTGTTTTACTAGATATCAAAATTTATTATAAAGCTACAAGAGTCAAACAGTGTGGTACTGGCAGAGGTGAAAATAATCAACATAATAAAACTAAATGTTCAGAAACAAACACTGGTGTTATGGAAATGATGTATGTGATAGAGATCATATTTAAATCTATGAAAACATACTGTATAGCCTCTACAACAGTTTGTGGCAATTGGTTTTCCATTTGAAGAAAACAGAATGAGGCAGTTACTTCACGTCAGACATAAAAATAAAGTCCAGATTAAAGATACTATATGTATATATGAATATATGTATGTGTGCACACACACATATATATGCACCTATAACACAAGAAACTATAGTGACTATCTTATGCCTTTAGGATACATTAGCCTATATATATGATGTTAGCATACTAGATGCTATTAAATAAGTAAAAGGATTACCAATAACTTTTACTGGCAAAATTGTGGGAAAATAGGCACTCATATCCTATTGATGCCATATTATTACAATGTCTAAAGAAATACAGCAGTAACTTTTAGAGTCAAGAATGTATTACTCTGTCCTAGCCATCCCATTTCGAATCTAACAGAAATAAGAATACTAATAAGTAAATAAGGGTACAGTCAGCCCTCTGTATCCTTGTGTGTTCTGCATCCAGGGATTCAACCAACCATGGATTGAAAATATTTTAAAAAAATTTCCAGAAAGTTCCAAAAAGCAAAACTTGAATTTGTTGTTGGTGGCAACTATTTACATAGCACTTACATTGTATTAGATATTATATGTAGAGATTATTTAAAGTATACAGGAGAATGTGAGTAGGTTATATGCACATACTATGCACCATTTTATATAAAGGACTTGAACATCCACAGACTTTGGTTTCTGAGAAGATCGTGGATACTGAGGGGTGAGTGTACTAGTACTTGAAACTATATGTACACAGGTGTTCATTGCTGCACTGTTTACAACAGCAAAAAGCTAGAAACAACAGGAATGTTGATCAAAAGAGGAGAGGAATGGTTGGATAAATAACAGTATATTCCTCATCCAGAATATTACATGGCCAACTTTAAAAATTACAAATGAGTTAAGGTCAGTCCAAATGAGTTAAGCTCCAAAAGCATCCACGACATATTTGTTAAATGAAAAAATTTTTCAGGGGAATGCGTTATTTGGGGGAGAGTGGAAAGATAAGCTCCACTCATGAATCTACAATTTCTACAGAATATACAGCTGATATAATGTTATGTTAGTAAAGCGGGGGCTTGATTGAAGAGGGGGGGAGAAGAGATTGTTTTATTGTAGACACTTCCATATTATTTAAATGGCTACCATTAGCTTCTGTCTTCTACAATAAACAAATACTCTTACAACCAACAAAAAAACGAGGGAGTGGGCAATGGAAATGCCCAGCGAATTACACAAATATCCTTCATAGGTATCAGGTTCTGCCTCTTAGAGATTTCTGGGAGAGTGCGAAAAACAACACAGAGCTCTGGGGTACTCCCTGGGGTTGGGTCCCCAAGTCTCCCCCTGCATAAGCCTCTACTCTGGTGCCTTGAAGAAGGATTCTCTTTCTTGCATGATGATGGGCCAGGACCTGGCATTTGAACATTGTAATCTTCAAAGTAATCTCTTAAACCCTCTTTAACTCTGGGCCCTTAACCCTGTGTTTACTCTGCTGTCACGTTCTTTCCCCCAGAATCTCTCAACCTCAGCACTACTGACACTTTAACGAGAGAATTCTGTGTCACGAGACAAATATCCTGTGCATTGCAGGATATTTAGCTGCTTTCCTTGCCTCTTCCCGCCGCATGCCACTAGCACCCTCTCTCCAAATTACAACAACCAAACCACATCGCCAAGGGTCCCCCGGGAGCGGGGGAGCAAAATTGCCCCAGTCGAGAGCCACTGGGCCCAATCAGCAGGACCAGGGATCTTGACCAGGGAAACTAGTGATTCTAGTTAAAAGCTTCACTCAACTACCTAATCCGTTAAGTATTAAGCTATTAAGAGCCCCTACACACACAAAAAAATCACATAACACATAAAAGTGTTCTGGATTATTTTTGTTCCATCAGTTCACATCTTATCTTTAGAAATAAAATCTTAAAAGAGGTAAACCATATTATTTGTGTTAAAAGTGGGAATAGAAACCCATCATCTCTTGGATGTCACCAGTCTGCTCCCAGGACACAAGAAGAGCTTACTGAAAGGAAAACCTTTGAATCTACTGGAGTTGACAAAAGAATACCCTCTGTGGCTAAGAAAGAAAACATATATAAGTGCCTGAAACTCAAAGGTAATATTTATTACATGCATCAGCTTTATAGATTGCTTCCAAATCTTTAGGAATCATAGAAGAATTTAGAAGATAAAGTCCTAGCTGTTGTGACTTACAACATATAACATACAACACAGAAGAAAGAGAGAGAGCCATGCATATTTTTAAAAAACCCTCTGAGCAGCAGGGTTTTAAAAAGATTTTCTTTTTAATCACGAAGCAGAGAATGTCTTTACCAGATAGCAGTACATGCTCCAGCTTCAGCACCTCTTCCAAAGAGCTAGGACAAGCGGTTTATTTATTTCTTAAAGCCATTGCCATGTATTTGTGAAAAACAGAGTCAAGGGCTACGAACTTTACAGGGCTACAGACCAAAGGTGGGGAGAGTGGAGGGGGTAACATTTCTCAATGGAGAATGGTGATAAGGTCGCTCAGACTTACAGGAAGTCACAAGTTGTTTTTAAGCCCCAAATGGCAGCTGTTTGGGTTTGAAAGGTTTATTGAAAGTGGATATTATTTACACCATGTTCATACAAAAATACAAGCAGTGTTTCCCCAGCACCTGTGGCAGATGTTTAAGGGGAAAAACTGAGCTCACATAGCCTCAAGAATCATAAACATGCCAACCTTTCCCAAAATAATACCTTTCTTTATGGCAAGTCCAGCCTCCCATTTCATGCTGGCTCTCTTATCATGATTTGAACTTTGATGAACTGCCTTTTAACCCACCTCTTGGCTATGAAACTGTCAGGTCTTATGAGCTAAATAGGTTCCATCCTGGTCAGTGCCACAGTGAACATGCTCCAAAGAAAATCACACTGTTGTCTTACAAACTAGTGACTCAGAAAGAGGTGTGTGAGACTCTGAAGTGGTCAGAACCCAAGTTTCTGGCTTCTGGAAGAAAATTTTAAAAAGCAGAGCTGCAGGTAACCCTGTCTAGGCAAATAACTTACTTCCAGGGGAGAGTTCTCAATATGGGGTTCGTAATATGTCAGTGCCTGTATTTTGGTTCCTGGCACAAAATGATGATCTACCTGTTGATTCATCTTTGTTCTCTCATTTTATTTTATTTTATTTTTAAAAATTAATTAATTTATTTATTTTGGGTTGTGTCAGGTCTTAGTTACGGCATGCAGGAACTTCCGTTGCAGTGCCCGGGCTTCTCTGTAGTTGTGGCACACGGGCTCAGTAGTTGCAGCACATAGGTTTAGTTGCCGCATGGCATGTGGGATCTTAGTTCCCTGACCAGGGATGGAAACGGCATCCCCTGCATTGCAAGACGATTCTTAACTACTGAATCACAAGGGAAGTCCCTGCTCTCTCATTTTAAACATTCTTTTCTTTTCATTTACTTAAATGAATTTGGTCTTGGTCTGACTGGTTGGTTTAGCTGATTTTGCTCTGGCGATTAGGAGTCAACACTGGGGAGAGGGAATTTTACAGCCTTGTCACTTCCGGTTTGCATGAGTAGGGAGGCTGTATGCGGTGACTTGGCCAAGCTGAAGTGGTCTGCAGGTCAACACATTTGACAGCCATTTCTCCCAGGCAATGGAACTCACAGGGTGAAAGCACCAAGGGGTCATTCTGTGTTCTATGACATACACAATATATTATCACCATAATAATATGATGCCTATATTGACGTCTTACGGAGTCTTTGGTAGTACCTGAAACAGTCACATGCCCTTCAAGGTGCATCAGAGCACCCTGAAGAGTCTTTATGATCCTTAAAGTTCTCAGCTTTCCAGGGAGTCACACTGGCATCAAAGATGGCATATAAGTTGAAGATGGAGGACTCACAATTCATGAACCATTCTTCTTCCAGGCTCTATTCCTAAACAAAATCCCCTCCCTAGACTTCCCCGCTCAGAATCCTTCATTCTCAACAAGCTCACACCTAGGTAAAGAGAATATTTCCTTTGTTCACATTTTAAGGAGCAAATTTTCTTCCACTGAAAACTGGTGATTCAACCCAGGCCCATTTTGGACATGTCTGACTGCAACTCAGGAGACGCTCAGCTTGAACAACATGACTGATTCTAGAATCAGCTTATGCCTAAGGGAGCTGGAGGGGAAAGGGCCAACTTCAGAAGCTACTTGATGTTGGAGCCAAGGCTAGAATTCCCATCTCCTGTCTCCCAGAGCTGTTGCCAACTTCATCCTTTCTGGAGGATGCTCACTGAGGAAACACACTTTTCAGTACACCTTTCTCCATCTAAGACATGTGAAGGCAGATAAGGAAGGGTTTATGCACGATTCTCATTATTTTAAAGTTTTAGTGCTCTTGATATAAATGTCTTTCTAAACAATTGTTTTTCCTCTGATTTATCACTTAGTTGAGGCTATTTCCTCTGGCAGCCTTGGGGAATATTTCTCCTTCTATGTGTTTGTGGTGGAGGGTAAAGGGAGGAAGAATGAGCCTGGTAATCACCCTGTCAGAAGCCTACTTCAACACAACTCATACTGGAAAGAGAAAACATCTGTGGACTCAAACTCCATGTAGTGGGTGGGTTATTTCCAGCCAATTTTAAAATAATACTTGCCTTGCTGCCTTCTAAAGAAATCTCAATAACAAATCAAAGAAAGGAAACCACCAAGCACCTCATTAGAGTTTGATAATCACTAGAAATGGAAAGACATATTTAGATTCCTAATAACTTAAGTGAAAGTAAGGAAATTAGCCAAAAGGTGTTTTCAAAGGAAGCTGGTAGGTGAGAAGAAGGTGGCATTGGCAGCTATAAAGCTCTATAAAGTCCTCAGTCTCACTAAGAAGAATGGTTGGACTTTCCCCTCACACCTTCCCCATTTACTTTTCAAGGTTGCCCCTGATATTCTTTGAAACCTGATTTTGCCTGAATATAATTGCCGATGGAAGGAGTGTAGAGCCCTACACAACCCCTAGGGATGGCCTTTGAGCACACACTACAAGTTAGTAATGTACAACTAACCCTTTACCATGGTGTAATGGCACTAAGACACCAGATATTTCACTGTTTTTGGTCTTGTATTAAACTTCTCAGCTAATTACATCTGGTTTGCTGGTGGGAAAGTCGGAGGCAGAGACATTTGCAATTAAAGAACAAGAACCAATGGGTACCGACTTCCTTAGTGGTCCACTGGTTAAGACTTCGCGCTTCCACTGCAGGGCATACGGGTTCGATCCCTGGTCAGGGAAATAAGATCCCACAAGCCAGGGGGCCAAAAAAAAAAAGGAAATAAATATAGCAGATAAAGATGTAGGATGAGAGGGCAGACAGCAGAAGCAAGAAGAGCTACAATCCTGCAGCCTGTGGAACGAAAACCACATTCACAGAAAGATAGACAAAATGAAAAGGCAAAGGACTATGTCCCAGATGAAAGAACAAGATAAAATCCCAGAAAAACAACTGAATGAAGTGGAGATAGGCAACCTTCCAGAAAAAGAATTCAGAATAATGATAGTGAAGATGATCCAGGACCTCCAAAAAAGAATGGAGGCAAAGATTGAGAAGATGCAAAAAAACGTTTAACAAACAGCTAGAAGAATAAAAGAACAAAACACCTAGAAGAATTAAAAAACAAACAAACAGAGATGAACAATACAATAATTGAAATGAAAAATACACTAGAAGGAATCAATAGCAGAATAACTGAAGCAAAAGAAAGGATAAGTGACCTGGAAGACAAAATGGTGGAATTCACTGCAACGGAACACAATACAGACAAAAGAATGAAAAGAAATGAAGACGGCCTAAGAGAGCTCTGGGACAACATTAAATACACCAACATTGGCATTATAGAGATCCCAAAAGGAGAAGAGAGAGAGAAAGGACCTGAGAAAATATCTGAAGAAATTATAGTCGAAAACTTCCCTAACATGGGAAAGGAAATAGCCACCCAAGTCCAGGAAGCGCAGAGAGTCCCAGGCAGGATAAACCCAAGGAGAAACATGCTGAGACATGTAGTAATCAAGCTAAAAAAAATTAAAGACACAGAAAAATTATTAAAAGCAACAAGGGAAAAATGACAAATAACATACAAGGGAACTCCCATAAAGTTAACAGCTGATTTCTCAGCAGAAACTCCACAAGCCAGAAGGGAGTGGCACAATATATTTAAAGTGATGAAAGGGAAGAACCTACAACCAAGATTACTCTACCCGGCAAGGATCTCATTCAGATTTGATGGAGAAATCAAAAGGTTTACAGACAAGCAAAAGCTAAGAGGATTCAGCACCACCAAACCAGCTCTACAACAAATACTAAAGGAATTTCTCTAAGTGGGAAACACAAGAGAAAAAAAGGACATACAAAAACAAACCTAAAACAATTAAGAAAATGGTCATAGGAACATACATATCAATAATTTCCTTAAATGTGAATGGAAATGCTCCAACCAAAAGACACAGGTTCGTTGAATGGATACAAAAACAAGAACCATCTATTTGCTGTCTACAAGAGACCCAATTCAGACCTAGGACACATACAGACTGAAAGTGAGGGGATGGAAAAAGATTTTCCATGCAAATGGAAATCAAAAGAAAGCTGGACTAGCAATACTCATATCAGACAAAATAGACTTTAAAATAAAGAATGTTACAAGAACAAGGAAGGACACTACATAATGATCAAGGGATCAATGCAAGAAGAAGACATAACAATTATAAATATATATGCATCCAACACAGGAGCACCTCAAGACATAAGGCAAATGCTAACAGCTATAAAAGAGGAAATTGACAGTAACACAATAATAGTGGGGGACTTTAACACCTCACCTACACCAATGGACAGATCATCCAGACAGAAAATTAGTAAGGAAACACAAGCTTTAAATGACACAATAGACCAGATAGATTTAATTGATATTTATAGGACATTCCACCTGAAAACAGCAGATTACAATTTCTTCTCAAGTGTGCATGGTACATTCTCCAGGATAGATCAGATGTTGGGTCACAAATCAAGCCTCAGTAAATTTAAGAAAATTGAAATCATATCAAGCATCTTTTCCAACCACAATGCTATGAGATTAGAAATAAATTACAGGGGGAAAAAACCCATAAAAAACAAAAACACATGGAGACTGAACAAAACATTACTAAATAACCAAGAGATCACTGAAGAAATCAAAAAGGAAATCAAAAAATACCTAGAGACCAAAGACAAAGAAAACACGACGATCCAAAACCTATGGGATGCAGCAAAAGCAGTTCTAAGAGGGAACTTTATAGCAATACAATCCTGACTCAAGAAACAAGAAAAATCTCAAATAAACAGTTTAAACTTACACCTAAAGGACCTACAGAAAGAAGAACAAACAAAAACCAAAGTTAGTAGATGGAAAGAAATCATAAAGATCAGAGCATAAATAAATGAAATAGAAACAAAGAAAACAGTAGCAAAGATCAATAAAACTAAAAGCTGGTTCTTTGAGAAGATAAAATTGATAAACTTTTAGCCAGACTCATTAAGAAAAACAGGGAGAGGACTCAAATCAATAAAATTAGAAAGGAAAAAGGAGAAGTTACAACGGACAACACAGAAATACAAAGCGTCATAAGAGACTACTACAAGTGACTCCATGCCAATGAAATCAACAACCTGGAAGAAATGGACAATTCTTGGAATTCAGGTATATAACCTTCCAAGACTGAACCAGGAAGAAATAGAAAATATGAACAGACCCATCACAAGTAATGAAATTCAAACTATGATTAAAAACTTCCAACAAACAAAAGTCCAGGACCAGATTGCTTCACAGTTGAATTCTATCAAACATTTACAGAAGAACTAACACCCATATTTTTCAAACTCTTCCAAAAAATTGCAGAGGAAGGAACACTCCCAAACTCATTCTATGAGGCCACCATCACCTTGATACCAAAACCAGACACAGATACTACAAAGAAAGAAAATTACCGACCAATATCATTGATGAATATAGATGCAAAAATCCTCAACAAAATACTAGCAAACAGAATCCAACAACACATTAAAAGGATCATACACCATGATCAAGTGGGATTTATCCCAGGAATGCAAGGATTCTTCAATATATGCAAATCAATGTGATACACCATATTAACAAATTGAAGGATAAAAACCATACGATCATCTCAATAGATGTAGAAAAAGCTTCTGACAAAATTTAACACCCATTTATGATAAAAAAAATTCTCCAGAAAGTGGGCATAGAGGGGACCTACCTCAACACAATAAAGTCCATATATGACAAACCCACAGCCAACATCATTCTCAATGGTGAAAAACTGAAAGCATTTCCTCTAAGACCAGGAACAAGACAAGGATGTCTACCCTCACCACTGTTATTCAACATAGTTTTGGAAGTCCTACCCATGGCAATTGAAGAAAAGGAAATAAAAGGAATCCAAATTGGAAAAGAGGAAGTAAAACTGTCACTGTTTGCAGATGACATGATACTATACATAGATATTACTAAAGCTGTTGCCAGAAAATTTCTAGAGCTAATCAATGAATTCAGTAAAGTTGCCGGATACAAAATTAATGCACAGAAATCTCTTGCATTCCTATACACTAACAACGAAAGATCAGAAAGAGAAATTAAGGAAACAACCCCATTCACCAATGCAACAAATAGAATAAACTACCTAGGAATAAACCTACCAAAGAGGTAAAAGTCCTGTACTCAGAAAACTATAAGATGCTGATGAAAGAAATCAAAGGTGACACATACAGGTGGAGAGATATACAGTGTTCTTGGATTGGAAGAATCAATATACTGAAAATAACTATACTACCCAAAGCAATCTACAGATTCAATGCAATCCCTATCAAATTACCAATGGCATTTTTTACAGAACTAGAACAAAAAAATCTTAAAATTTGTATGGAGACACAAAACAAAAGATCGTGAATAGCCAAAGCAATCTTGAGGGAAAAAAACAGAGCAGGAGGAATCAGACTCCCTGACTTCAGATTATACTACAGGGCTTCCCTGGTGGTGCAGTGGTTGAGAGTCCGCCTGCCGATGCAGGGGACACGGATTCGTGCCCCGGTCCGGGAAGATCCCACATGCCACGGAGCGGCTGGTCCCATGAGCCATGGCCGCTGAGCCTGCGCGTCCGGAGCCTGTGCTCCGCAACGGGAGAGGCCACAACAGTGAGAGGCCCATGTACCGCAAAAAAAAAAAAAAAAAAGTATCGATTAGTAAGTGTTTATACTTACTATTTATAATTATGGGGGAGGATAAAGCAAATACGGTATCTTATCAGGGGAGAGAACCCTATGTGTCTGGAATACAGGATGAACAAAAAAAAAGGATGTAGAATGGTTCCCAAATAAAAGACAGAGAGAGATAAGAAGCAGTGGGAACCATCTGCGTTCAGCCCTCCAGCTCTTCTTTTTCATTGTCTTTCTCAAAGGAGGTAGTAGGTGGTACCTCTGAAGGCCTTCGAGACTATGTAGAGGAGAAGGCACAAGATTCTCTCTGATCTATCACATACATTTCCCTCAGTTGACCTGAATTCACTTTCCATTTGACCCCAGAGTTGAGCTGGAAACCATAAGGAACTGCTGAGAGGAAAGAAGGAGAGAACTGAAGGAGAGAACAGTTACATGAAAAAAAAAAAAAAAAAGTAGATCCACAGACCTCATAGGCCAGAGGCATACGGAGTCAAATTACACCCCATGAATTATTTACAATATTCCTCTTTGCTAAATCTAAGCAAACATTCCACTTGCATCAAATCTACTCCAGGAGTTTTAACCGTGTATTGTAAAATCAAGTGCACAATAGTTCTTTCATGAAACATTTAGCTATATCTTTAGCACTAACAAATATCACACATATATTATGAATGCTTCCTTATTATAGAGCTAAACATTCAGGGCATGAAACCTTAAGCTCTGTATTCCAAATCATTAGGAACAAGATGTTTCCTCTCAGGCAATTTATTCTGGTGATGTGGAATCTTTGAGTAAATAGTGACGCTAGTATTTTTAATAGCTGTTTCCCACCATATATTGCAAAGGAAGCATTAACAAGGGCTGAATTCATAACTCAGCATTGTACACATCCCAGATTTCACAACATTTACGGTGAACTATGAATTATTTTTTTATTTTTGGCGGTACGTGGGCCTCTCATTGTTGTGGCCTCTCCCGTTGCAGAGCACAGGCTCCGGACGCGCAGGCTCAGCAGCCATGGCTCACGGTCCCAACTGCTCCGCGGCACGTGGGATCTTCCCGGACCGGGGCACGAACCCGTGTCCCCTGCATCGGTAGGCGGACTCTCAACCACTGCGCCACCAGGGAAGCCCTATGAATTGTTTTATATGCGAATGTTCTGCCACTTGGCTAATTTCACTTGGCTACATGTTCTCCACCTTATCATTTTGAAATGAAACGATATCCTGTCTATGAAACATCCTTGAGAACGACAGGATATTCTAATAGAACCACTTCAGAAAATGGGATGGCACACGTCTGTAATCATTTTACCAAGCTTTTTTTTTTCTTTGATAAGATGTGTTTCTGAGAGAACAGTGACAATGAGGCTCTAGTAAATATTCATTTTCCCCCTTCTTCCCTTTCTAGTCCCTTTGGTCTGCTTGGCTTCCAATCTAGCAATAACCCATTCCTGTTGCATGTTTTTCTCCAAATATTTATTAATATTCTGAAGGAGTATTTGTTCTTCTGGTTAAAAGAGTGACTATCTTTTTCTGAATGTCTGATCTCAACAGTCCTCCAACAAAGGAGATCATTGAATTTTAACATTTTTCTTTCAATGGTGGAAATACATTGTACTTTATAGATCTCTATATGTTATGAAGTCTTGAACTGGAAACATAAAATATTTTTAAATTAATGCCTGTAGCGAATTTTTGCCCTCACAAAATGTCTGTTACTTTCCTCTTTGTGGAGTATCACTTACAGTCATAGCATGTCATATTTGGAAGGCACAGTAGAGGCTACCAGGATCCAAAGAGTCTTAGCCAGGAAAAGCTTGGGCCTCACTCGTTGCGGAGCACAGGCTCCGGATGCGCAGGCTCAGCGGCCATGGCTCACGGGCCCAGCCGCTCAGCTGCATGTGGGATCTTCCCGGACCAGGGCACAAACCCGTGTCCCCTGCATCGGCAGGCGGACTCTCAACCACTGTGCCACCAGGGAAGCCCAAGGGGAAAGCTTTTTAAAACACATGTGCTAAGTCTCTTGCCCATGGACTCAGCTTAGCAGTGTGTATGTACATGGGAGGGGGCAGGATGGGGGTGGAAATCAGGAATCTATTTTTTTCAGCTCCAGAAAATATTTTAAAAAATCTAGTCCTGAGGAATGCCTTTCTGAGCAAGTTACAAAATGCAGAAATATAAGAGAAACATATCATTTGGCTCCATAAAAATGAACAATTAATACAAAAACATCCTAATCACAGCCAAAAGACAAAAATGATAAACTGGGGGAAAGGCTTGCAAAAGCCATTTCACGTAATAGATAAAGAGCTCTTATGAATCGATAAGAAAGTGAATTTCCACCCGAACTTACTCATAAGAGCTGTCGATTGAAACAATAAAATAACATTGTTACATATCTAATTAGCAAAGACTGAGAAGTTTGGTAGTTCCTGCTTACACAGTCTGTTTCAGTGGGATGTATGTTGGTGCTACCACTTTGGAGGGTAATTCCCAACATTTACAATGGAGAGTAATTTTTATGTAAAAGGCACTACCAGACTAAAGCCTCCCTACTCATATCTAACAAAATGAGCAATAAGAACTCTCAAAACAAAGTTTTTTTAAAAAGTATCAGCAGCTAACAGCCAAGGAAAAGAAGTGACAACTTCATACCATCATCTTCAAAATGTTGTGGCCCATGAAGTAAACAAAAGATGTTGACACTGCCCTTCATCACTCATCACCATTCTTTTAAGGCCCAGAAATCAAACTGGGGGAAAATGTCAGAAGAGGAAATTTTTAAAAATCTCATGAATATTCCCTAGTTTGGAGAGAAGCATAATGAGGGCGTGGGTAAGCAGGCTGGGGAAATGGTGGGAACAAAAATCCATGATAACAGAGGCTCCTCCATCCCCCTGCGGAATTCCAGTAATGGAAAGACAGGCACCATCTCTAGTAAGCAGAGTGAACTGGGGGGTTTGAATCTAAAAAAAGACTTTTAAAACTCCATGTGGAAAAAAAAATACAATGAAAGGAAGAAGAAAACCTAATAACAACATGAATTCATTTCAATAAGAGAGAGGGGGAAAGATAATAAAAGCATACAAAAGGAAAAGTAAAGGGAGTGTACAGAGTTGGAGAAATAAATTGAGAACCAAAAAAGTAGCATTACAGATTTAACAGAGATGTTAGAAACAGCACGAGAAAAATCTACATGCCTGAAAATCAAATTGCTGGCAGGAAAAACTGCAGACAAACTTCACAAAAAACAGAGATTAGAGAGAAGACAGTAGATATGAAGGACCAAAAAAATGAGTCAACATAAAATAGTTATGTCAAATTAGAAAATTTTTACAAATGAAAGAGAAAACTACTGTAAAATACAACATAAGAAAAATTTCCCTGGAATGAAGGAAGAAGTAAATGTGCAGATCCTAAATGTATATCATATTCCAAGAAAATTTGACAGAAGAAAAATTACATCAAGACACATTCAGATTAAAGTTTTAAGGTTTAGTGTGAAAAAAAAAAAATCTTCAGGCATCCACATAGCAAAAGAAAGTCATTTTCAGGGTGAAAAGTAAAGGGGAAATCAGACAATTTCCACTGCAACTCTCTATTCTGTAAGACAGTAATGTCTAGAAAATTCTGAGGGAAAATGGGACCTAAGAATAGTATACTTGGCCAATTTGTCCTGTGTCTATAAGAACAACTCAGTCATGTTCTCAAGCATTCAAGCACCTAGAAAAAATAGTAATTTGACTCTTTCTTGAAAAAATAATAATGTCAATTAAATCCAGGTAATCAAGAAATAAATCAAAATAGAAAACTCAAAAATAGAAAAGCCATGGTTTTTAAAAATATAATGAGTCCTGAACCCATGAAATATAAAAATATGACAAAAACTGAGGTAATGATTATTATAGACTATACTGTAATGTTTATAGACCTTAACAATTTTTTTTAATTAACAAATTCTGGAGGTGGGTGCCTCTAAGGAGGCAGAGTGGAATACTGTGTTAAGAGTAGATTCCATCTGCAATAGTTTTAGAATCCTCCTTTTTAATTATAGGGAGAACTTTTAGATACTAATATCGCTTGTGGTAATGAAACATTTACCTAATATTTAGAGATTCCTTCAGTTTTACCTCAGTTTATTTTTATTCTGTTAGACCCAAACAAAAATTAAAGGTAATATACTTTTTTTTTCGCAGTACGTGGGCCTCTCACTGTTGTGGCCTCTCCCGTTGTGGAGCACAGGCTCCAGATGCGCAGGCTCAGTGGCCATGGCTCATGGGCCTAGCTGCTCAGCGGCACGTGGGATCTTCCTGGACCGGGGCACGAACCCATGTCCCCTGCATCGGCAGGCGTACTCTCAACCACTGCGCCACCAGGGAAGGCCAAGGTAATATACTTTTTAAATTATCATATATATCACGGTCCCTTTTAATGAAATATTATCTATCTAGCTTTCTACATAAACACTAACAAATGTCTGTTAATTCATCTGATGTAAAAAATAATTTCTAAATGGTTGTGAATTAGAATAACTTCTGCTTTCTTTTTTAATTTTTGTTTATTGCTTGAATTTTTATAAATTTGTATTTTTTTAAAAGAGGTTATTATGTTTTAAAAAATCAGCTGTGCATTATCCTAAAATTATTTTTTAAAATAATTTGGACTGATAATTTTATTTCCAGGAGTCCATTCTACATATCTTTTTGCCTTTATATACTGGCAATATCATATGTACAAGTATGGTCATTGTGACAAACTTAAATGTCCATCATTAGAAAACTGATTAAATAAATTGTAGCATACCCGTACAAAGACATAGTATGCAACCACTAAAAGTCATGGGATGGATCTAAATATGGTGATATGGAAAAATCTCCAAGATGTATGTATGCCATTTTATAAAATTCAACTGAACAGTGAGTACAGTACATTCCATTTGAGTTAAAAAGAAAAAAATGTCGCATATCACACACATATGCCTACACACCTGGTTGTATAGGCATAGAATATGTGTCAACACGCTCACAATCTGTTAATAGCAGTTGCACCAAAGAAGGGATAGGAAACCGGAATGGAAGAATTATTTTTTTATTGTGTTTCCTTTTGTATTATTTATTTATTTTTTCATTACATCCGTATATTACTTTTTCCATTGGGGAAAAACATAGTTTAAAAAAGAAAACTTCTTTGGGTGATTTTATTGTTCAATTCCTTTATTTTATGGAGGAGAAGGTCAAGATTAGAAATCAACGGTTAAGTGACTTGACTTAGTTCAGGTAACTAATTTGAAATTATAATTTATATTTTCTGGAGCTGATTCCAGTGCTTCCTATACAGTGCCTCACTTTTGTAATTGTCACTAAGACAACAGCAACCCTAAGTATCATCATAATACACAATTTACATTCTCTCATTTGGATGCTTAGAGTTTTAATAATTCCAAAGGGGGCAACTTACAACCCAATTAAGCAAAACTCCTGGGGAAACCTGTGGCTTGTTAGATAAAACTAAATTGCTGGGAGTGGAAATGAATGTGATCATGGTCTCCACTACTGTCACCCAGAAGCTAACATGTTTGTGGGTGATGGTAAATGCACAGATGGTTTCTACTTAGTTTAATCTCAGTAGGCTTTTAAGATCAATTTATCACTGTCTTTAAAAAAAAAAAATTGAGAGCCCACATAGAAACGTTTTCACAATGTGGTTTCAGAATGCTTCCCTTTGAAGTCTACCTTTACACGTCAGCAAATCTGGAGACATCACAAAATTCTAGCACAGAGCATGTTCAAGTGTCATGTTCTGAGAAGCATTTTAACACATGGACTCCACACACACTGTAGATAAACCAATTTTTTTAAGTTATTAACTTCCTAGATTCCTGTGAGTTTCTTGCAGAATCTTTGCTTGAAAATAAACAATGCAGTATCATTTTAAAAAAAATAAGAGAATGGTTTTATTTGAATTCTTGCTCTGCCATTTCTTAATTAAACAACCTTGGGCATGTTGGTTTCTAGCCATCAGTTTTTCATCTTTAGAATGAGAATAATAATTCCAGCTTCCCAGGATTGTGGAGAGAATCAAATGACATAATACGTGTCAAGTGCCAAAAACAGACTGTGTCAAAAGGAGATACAAAATGAATGTTAATTTCCTTCCTCCTTCCCTAGATAAAAACAAGTTTAAAGGAATGCACACGTGTATGCTTAAAGAAAAATTATGTATATTGAATCAAATTGGAAAGAAATCATCCTGAAATGGAAATGAACTCAAATTATGAACGTGGTCATTCAGCGAACTGAAATTAAATACACTTCATCTCAATGAAGTCAGTGCTATCAACAGAAAGAAGGGGAAAATGCATGACTGTGTTGCTCATGTATTTCTTGTTCTTATATTTGCTTCTTTGCCTGTAATTATCAAATACTAATAAGGAAAAGTGATTTGGAGTTGTATAATTAAAATGAAGAAAAGGTAATTTTAGGCAAAGTATGCAGAAAGTGTTCTGATAATGAGGTTGAGAGAAACAAGCATTTTCTAGAGAAAATTGGATCCTCATAATTTGAGACACAAAAATTAAAGTATCTCTATCAGATGTAGTCTACCCATATTAGAACTAATATTCTGCTATTATTTTCTAACATGAAACAGGTAATAGTCAATAAGATATCAGCATTTTTACATCAGTTTTTGTATAGAATGCACACATATTGGGCACTAGCTAAAATCATATATATATATATCTCACTTTGTTAATATGTGATGGCCCATGCTTACTCAGTAAACCAAAGTGTGAAAGTGTGTATGTCTCAGAAAAAAGAGCTCTTATAATTATATTACATTACCTCTAATTGTATATACAAAGCACTGTACTAAAGAGCTGATAAAAGCCTTATTTGTGTAGAGCTGACAATCTAGCGAGAAACACACATATCTCAAAACATAAACATGGACATAAATAAAATGGAGAAGAGAGGCACTAACTAAGAATTGAAAATAGAATTATTTGTCTTTAATATATCAAATCAGTGATATGATACACATATGTGATAGCAAATGGTAATAGTGAGATGATACAGACTATGATACAGAAGGTTTGTTTTAAATCTTATCCCAGTTGATGGTCAACATTAGATTCCTATTCTGGAGTCGACACAGCCAATCTGAAGGAAAGAGTTCTTTTAAATGTCAAGATGTTAACCTAGGCAATAATTTCTTCAGTGATACTTTATTAGGCACCAAGTCAAGGAAATTCACTTTCATCATTTGCTATAGGAGATAAAATAGGGGAAAAAAATCACAGTACACAATACTTGGTGTCCATAACACTTGCTCATGAAGAACTATGATAAAGGGGGACAAAGTCAAAAGTGCCATGAGAAGTATGAACAAATTACTGTCAGAATTCAGAGGAGGATGGGGTATGCTTTATAAAATGAGATCCAGCAGGGCATCACAAAAGGCATTCAATTTTGTCTTAATCACAAAAATAGGAAGAGTGTTACTATACAGGGAAGAGAAAACACAGTAGAAAAAGTTACATAAAGAGGAAAATTAAGGGAAGTAATGGCAGATGAAAGCAAAAGAGAAGAGCGTAAAGTTGCTTTAATACCAACATAAAAAAGTGTTTAATTACGCTGCTACCAAGTGGAGCCGCTGAAGATTTGAAAGAGATTTTAAAATGACTATTAGAAGAGTTTTAAGAAGACCATTCTGTCAAAGAGAGTGATGGCTGGATTGGGGGATGGAGTCCAGAGGTAGGAAGACTAGGTAAAAGACTTTTGTGGTTATTGAGGAGGCAGGTAACTGTGGACTGAGGTAAGGCCACGGCAATGGGAAAGAGGTGACTGGTGAGAGAGGCTGCAGTGATAGGACTTGGGAGGGAACAGAAACAACGTGGTTGTGGAAGTAAGGGGAAAAAATTCAAAGGTGACACAAGGACTTTCAAACTCCAGCCATAAGAAAGTAACAGGGTCCAGATTTATCATCCTACAATAAACAACCAGAAAACTGAACAAAATATGAAAGAACTGTCTTCAGACATCACATAATTGACAGCACAGGACTGTAATCTCTGAAAAAACAAAAAAGAGAGAGAGAAAATAAGGTGAGTCCCTCAGTTGCACTGTCCTTCTGTCTGGAAGTAATTTGCAAACCTCAAGCCCAGGGAGGGAAAACTCAAGAAGAGCTTCATAGCATTGCTGAGTTGAAGAGAGAGAGATTACAGTTGAGAGTCACAGATTAGCTAAAATTTTCAAGGTAGGATATCAGAGAGAAGAAAGTTACATAGAGAAAGAGCTCCAGACATTTGCATAGGTGTCTTCTTGAGTCTCTGGCTGAATACAAATATAAATAAATAAATAAATATGTACACACACATACACACACACACACATACACATATATGTATATATTACCAGGGAGTTGTAAGATAAAAAATTCCCAGAGCTTACGTAGGGTCAGGACTAATTTTTTTTTCCCGTTGGTTAAAGTGGAACTATGTCACTGAATATACTTCAGTAGAGACTCAAGAAAGATCAGGCCTTAGAACTGAGCCTAAGGGTACAGGCTCAGGGTACAGGCTAAGCTAGACTTGCTCTAAAAAAATCCTGAAGCCTTGAAATGATTCAACTGATCTACAAGAAGCTTAGCTACCTGCCAGAACAAGTCTAACTTTCTTTAACTTTCTTTAAAGGAATACAACAAAATCCAGCCCCCAGAAGTATGATTTCACAATATCCCTCATCAAATCAAATATTACTATATGTGAAGAAACAGGAAAATGTGGCCCATATCAGAAGAAAAACTAGCTAAGAGAAACAGACCCAGAAATGACAGAGATGATGGAATTAGCTGAAAGGGACATTAAAACAGCTATTATAAATATGTGTAATATGCTCAAGTATTTAAAGAAAAAACATGTACATAACAAGGGGAAAAAAGAATAATACAAAAAAGAAAAATATAACTTCTAGAGATTAAAAAGTACAAAATCTGAAATGAAAAAAAATCACCAAATGGGATTGACAGAAGATTAGGATTGACAGAAGATTAGACACTGTAAAACAACAAGAACAGAAAAATCAATGAGCTTGAGGATATAAGCTATTCTACAGGAAGTACAGAGGAAGAAAAAAATAAGAGAACTGTATTGACCTGAGAGAAAATATCAATCTAACATAAGGCAAGTAGAATGAGATGTCAGAAAAAATATATATATTTAAAGAAAGTGGCAAAAATATTTTCAAATTTGGTGAAAACTATAAACCCACAGCTCCAAGAAGTTCAAAAATTCCAAGTAGGGTGGGCGAAGGGAGTGGGGGGCAAGAGAGATCACAATCAAATTACTGAAAAACAGCAAAAAGAGAAACATTTAAAGCCAATGACAGAAAAAATTCACATTATGAAAAAAGGAACAAAAGATAAAATTGTTAGCAGATTTCTTATCAGAAAATGTATAAATCAGAAACCAGTTTAATGCACTGAAAGAAAAAAACTGTCAGCTTAGAATGCTATACACAGCATAATGTATTTTAGATATAATACTGAAATAAAGACTTTTAAGAAAAACAACTGAGAGAATATTTTACCAACAGACTTTCACTACAAAAATTAAAGGAAGTTCTTCAGGCAGAAGGTAAATGACCCCAGAAGGAAACTGACTTTACTAAAAGGAATGAAGTACAGTGAAAATGATAGCTTTGTGGGGAAATACAAAGAACCATTTTTTCCTGTTTTTTAAAAATTTATTTTAAAAGATAACTGCTTAAAGAAGAAACAACAAAAACTCACTGTGGGGTTTATAACACATGAAGAAATATTAAGTATGATAACAATAGCACAAAGGATAAGGGGTAGGGGACAGAAGTTGTATTATATGTGAAACGGTATAAGATGATTTAGAGGTAGACTGTGATAAGTGAAAGATGTGTATTGTAAACGCTAGAGTAACCACTTAGTATAGCTAATAAGCCAGAAGTGGAAATAAAATGGAACATTAAAAAATAAGCCCCCTCCCAAAAAGATAAATAAGGAACAAAAAATGATTTGAAAAAAACAGATAAAACAAACAGAAGCAAATAACAAGATGGTAGGTTTTAACTTGACCATATCAATAATCACATACAAAACAAATGATCTAAACTCTCCAATGAAAAGGCATCTGTTGCTAAAATGAAAGAAAAATCAAGACAACTATATATTGTCTATAAGAAACTCAAAGTATAAAATCACAGATAATTAAAAGTAACAAGATGGAAAAATACACCATGCAAATACTAATCACAGGAAGGCCAGAATAGCTTATATCAGGCAAAGTAGACTTCAGAACAGTCACATCATCATGGATAAAGAGGGATAATAAATAATAATAAAGTGGACAATTCATCAAAAAGATGTAATCCTAATGTGTATGCTTCTGTGATGGTTAATTTTATGCGTCAACTTGACCGGCCACGTGTGTGTGTATAAGGGTGCTTCTGGATGAGATTAGCATTTGGACTGGTGATCTCGGTAAAGAAGATTGCCTTCACCCATGTGGTTGGACATCATCTAATCTATGAGGGCCTGAATAAAACAAAAGGGGGAGGAAGGAGGGATTCTCTCCTTTTTCACTGCTTGAGCTGTGATATTTCATCTCATCTTCTGTCCTCAGACTGGGATTTATGCTGTAAGCTCCTCAGTTCTCAGGCCTTTGGACTTGGACTGAATTATACCACTGGCTTTCTGGGGTCTTGCAGACAGCAGATCGTGAGACTTCTCAGCCTCCATAACTGCATGAGCCAGTTTCTTGTAATAAATGTCCTGCTGGCATCTCCTCTTGGTTTTGCTTCTCTGGAGAATCCTGACCAATACAGCTCCTAACTACATAACTTCAAAATACATGAACCAAAAACTGAAAGAACTGAAATAAGAAATAAATCTACAATTATAGTAGGAGGCTTCAACACATCTCTTTCTGTCATTGATAGAACCACTTGACAGGAAGTCAATAAAGACATAAGAAGATTTGGGCAAGACAATTATCCAATGGGATTTAATTGACACTTATAGAACACTCACCCAACAGCAGCAGAATACACATTCTTTTCAAGTGCACATGGAGTATTCACAAGGATAAATCGTATTCTAGGCCACAAAGAAGTCTCAATAGAATAAAAGGATTGAAACCATAGAGTATGATCTCTAACATAATGTAATTAAATTAGAAATCAATAACTGAAAGATATCTGAACATATCTTTGAAAATTTGACAAATAACCTACTTCTAAATAACCCATAGCTCGGGAATTCCCTTGGCAGTCCAGTGGTTAACACTCCACACTCCCACTGCGGGGGGGCACAGGTTTGATGCCTGGTCAGGGAAGTTCCACATGGCGTGCGGTGTGGCCAAAAAAAATAAAATAAAATAACCCACAGTTCAAAAAACTTCAACAAGGACACTGAAAATTATTTTTAACTGGAAGAAAGTGAAAATACAACATATTCAAATTTATGGGAGGCAACTAAAGCAGTGCTTGGGGAAAATTTATAGATTTAAATGCTTATATTAAAATAAAAGTCTCAAATCAGTGATCTAAGCTTCCACCTGAAGCTGCTAAAATTAAACATAAAGTAAGTAGAAATAATAAAGCGAAGAGTAGAAATCAATAAAATAAAAATCTGAAAATAATAGAAAAAATCAATGAAACTAAAAGTTTATAATATGAAAAGATAAGTAGAAATGATAAATTACTAATCAAATTTATCAGGGTAAAAAGACAAGACAAAAATTACCGATATCAGGAATGAAAAAGGGAGCATTACTACAGATATTCTGAACAATAAAAGGATAATAAAGGAATATATTAACTACTTTATGCCAATAAATTTGACAACCTAGATGAAATAGACAAATTCTTAAAAGATGCAAGTTACTAGAGCTCCCTCAAGAAAGAATAAAATACCTTAAAATTTCTATATCAATTAATAAATTGAATTCACAATTTAAAATCTCCCCCTACAAAACAAAACATGCCATCCCAGATGATATATGGTGAATTCTTTAAAACATTTAATAAAAAAATAATACCAATCCCATACAAACTCTTCCAGGAAACAGAGAAGAAATTCTTCCCAACTCATTTTATGAGACCAGCATCACCCTGATAATGAACCAAGATTTAGACATTACAAGAAAGAAAACTAAAGGAAGAAAAAAAAATGCCCTCATGAACATAAACACAAACATTCTTAACAAAATATTAGCAAAAAGAATCATCATTATACACAAAACAGATAATACTTCACAGCCAAGTGTAGTTTATCTTAAGAATGCAAGGTTAGCTTAACATTTACTAGTCATTCAATATTATTATTAACAGGATAAAAGTGAAAACATAATTATCTCCGTAGATGCAGTTAAGTGTTTCACAAAATTCATGATAAAAGCTTTCAAAAACTATGACTAGAAAAGAAGTTCCTTGATCTGATAAAGGACATCCACAAAAAACCTACAGCTAATACCACAATATCATTAACAATGTAAGATTAAGGCCTGTCTCCACTTCTAACAAGTTGGGTCTTGTTAGAAGGACCAACGGTCTTCTACGGGAGGCAGGGGCAGAAGACTGGACAACAGGAAGAGAGTAAGGTCGGGGCATTTATTCTCCTGGTTTCCTTCCTTCTAGAACACAGGTCTGCTCCATCTTCTACCCAAGACCACAGCTACTACAGGGCAGCTCTTTCCTGAGATTAAGTCACTTTCTCCAATTGGTAACTGTTCCCTCACTTTCCACCCTCAGGACTTGGCTCCTTCTTCCCCTTTCACCCCCAATTAGGTTTCACATAATCCTGCCCACACTTTTGTAAACCGTGTTAATAAACTCAGCTCAGTTTCCCTGGCTGAAGTGTATCATCCGATTCCCATCAGGCCCCTGAATGATACATGTCCTCCTTTGATATTCACCACCACACATTTACAAAACATTGAACAAACTCTTCTTCAACAGAAAGTTTATATCATTTTCGCCTTGATCTTATATTTCCATTCCATTTTTCTTGTGGAATTTTATCTTAATGAAGTATATTCTGGGCTTCCCTGGTGGCGCAGTGGTTGAGAGTCCGCCTGCTGATGCAGGGGACATGGGTTCGTGCCCCGGTCCGGGAAGATCCCACATGCCACAGAGCGGCTGGGCCCGTGAGCCATGGCCGCTGAGCCTGCGTGTCCCGAGCCTGTGCTCCACAACAGGAGAGGCTACAACAGTGAGAGGCCCGCGTACAGCAAAAAAATAAAAGTATATTCTATGCTTGAAAGTCTTTTACTGATCATTGACTCATACTTCTCTGCAACAAGAATATGTATACACATTGAAAAGTTTAAATTGTGTTTGTTTTGGGACTTCCCTGGTGGTCCAGGGGGTAAGACTCCGCACTCCCAATGCAGGGGGCCCAGGTTCGATCCCTGGTCAGGGAACTGGATCCCGTATGCCGCTACTATCCCTGCGTGCCCCAGCAAAGACCCTGTGCAGCCTAAATAAATAGATGTAAAAAAAAAAAAGAAAATTGTTTTTGTTTCATGAAATAAAAATAAATGATAGATTATTACTAACTTTTTTCCAGATTGAATGCATTATCATTACAGTTATTAATCCACAATTGCTCAAAAAATATAAATGTATCATACATTTTGATTTTTAAATTACTGAATGTAACAAATAAAATTCTTATTGGAAATGCATCTTTTAAGGAGAATAGGGATTTTCTCCCAATTAGTTTATATTTCCATGGATGAATACAATTTATGGCTAGAATTATACAGGGTTCAGAGTAGATCAACAGGAAGAAAAAAAAAAAAGGATTGGGCCACAGGAAGTTCACCGCTTACAAAAGGTGCATTAATTCCTGTTGTTAATTTTCTTAAGAGTGGCACTTACAAGGCCTTCCTGTAATAAGCACATGGCAAAAATAAACAAATGAGCAGAAAAGAGGTTACTAGAGAGCAAGACATTTGTGCTTATGTTAAAAATAAAATAGAGGATTACAGTATATAATCATCTGGCAAAAGTTAATGAAAATGTTTTTTTCCTGCAACTCTGAATAACTGGTCAAGAAATATAAACACTAACTAAAATACAACACTAACTTAATATCGGGTCCATTTCCAGAAAACATAATATTGCTATTTTGGAAGTAAACATGGAATTTTCACCTTCTCTTTGAAAATGTGGAAAACAGGCAGCTGGGACACAGAGTGAGGTCTTGGTTTTAGTGGGCTTCCAAGATCCCAGCAGCCCCTTTCTTTGGAGTCCTGGGGCTCAGGGGGTCTTTACACCCTGGAGCTGCGTCCTCTAGTGAGATACCTGATGAGTAAGAGGTAAGGTTTTCTTTTGCAAATGTAAAAAGGAGGGCTTGAGAAAGGGAAGCTATCCAAGGAGAACTAGACACATTCTTAGAACAGTCAGCTTTAAGGAGTGGAAAGCTGATGATCTGGTATGCCCCTCTCCACTCTGTGTGCCCCAGGCCCCCTGAAACTTTGCCGGCTCCCAGGAAGAGATCTCAAAGTGTGACACAATTAAGTACAGTATTGTTGGCGAAAGGAGAGAAAGGTCACCACTTGAACAAATCATTCAGATTGACATGGTTCTACGCTGCCTCAGACACGACTTCTTTGTCCAAGCTGTTAATACCAAACAGCCAAAGAAGCAGGAGACACAGTTCAGAATGTGAAACTGGATCTTTTGTATATTCTAAGGTCAAGTCTCCACAATAGCGAAGTGTCGGATGTTTTGTCTCTGCGTTGCCAGACATCTGGATTGAATGAAGATTCAACTAAATGGACTTGATGTTCGTCTTGTTCCCTGTCCTAAGGCTGGCTTTGACTCCTTCTGGCTTGTGAATGAGTATCCTTCCTTTCCTTTCTTTGTCCTAAGCCCTCTCAGGGACTTTGAGGGACAGGCCATGTCGCCCCACATTAATCCATCAGAAAAGGGCAATAAGGCGGCCCCGATGTCTGCCACCCCAACATTGGTCTCCAGCTTCCATTCTGGCGCATCCTCTTTCTTGCTCACTCTCTCTCCTCAAGGCAGACGAGTGCTGCTCCTGGTAATGTCTCTGCCCCTCTGGTCTCTCCCCGAGTTAAAGGAAAGCAGGCCCTGCCTATCTGAGTCACACAAGCAACGAAGTGACATAATGAGCTGCATTTCGTTGAGGGCTCTCCAGGTCCCCCAAATCTTTCTCAAATGTGATTGTTTATAAAATGTTTGATAAAAATAAATGATGCTTTCAATTTAAACAAAATTTCACACTGTTACTGGTTTTAATAACAGTTTTGACAGATGAGATTTTCGTCATCTGTTTTTTCTTTGTGAAGCCTTCTTCAATAAACTAAAAATGCTTTAAACTAACAGATGTGACTTTAAAGAAAGGCTTGAGTGTGAGACATCAGGAACTAAGGCTTGTCAAATGCTGCAACACAGAAATTTATTCCTCGTGCAAGCATCTCCTGGGTATCAGGAAAGTCACCGACCTAATGATTGCCGGCTAACGTGTGAAGCTTGTTTTAGCAGCAAGATGCCATTTATCCCGAACTGGGAACGTATCTTTGCCGGCTCCTCCCCTTTCGCTCCCTGGATCTAGCGATTTCCGCTACTCCAGCTTTCAGAAACCTATTGAAAAGTCAACCCAGATTTGTTTGAGCTGATGTTGATGTTTGACAAACTGATGATCTGCAATTCTTTTCTCTGTCAGCTCGAAAATTTGAATTTTCAATACTCTGCTTACAATAAATAAGATATTTTTGCGTACTTTAAAAAATATATATATATCCATATTTTTTTTAACAGACTTGAAGGCTGGAAATGAAGACTGCAGTACTCTGATTTCAGAAAAGCTCTTCCTTTTTTGTGGTGTCTTTATATATTTCAGACGGTTATTCTTGCATAGAGAAATACAACCTTCTGAGGCAAACTGACAAATCAGTTTAACAACAAAATCACCCAAAAAGCTTAAATTAAGGGGTGATATTATGTAAAGAATTATTTTTTAAACCTTGTCATATCTCAGATGAAATATCTTCTCACACCAAAAAGTCTATGTCAAAATTTATTAACATGATCTGGGGATTAAAATACGAGATACGGAAGCATTGATTTCCCTTCCCAACTCCCTTTCTAACATTATATATATTCTATCAAGTCATTTAATCCACCGTTTTACACTTTCCCTTGAAGTAGGCACAGAGCTTTTGGCTTCTTTAATGAATCGGTCAATGTCACGTCTTATCCCACTGGACGTCCTCTAGTCCTCAGGGTGAAACCTGCGAATGGCCGCATAGTGGGTCCAGGCTGCCCAGGACCTGGGCCAGCCCCGGCAGAAGCAAGAATTCATTCCTCCCTGCTGAAGGGCATCCAAAGGTAGTTTTTCTGACAAAAGTGGTTTTCACAAGCGTCACGGCAGTGCAGGGGCTGTGGTAGGGCGACGTGGGTGGGAGGCTGTCTTGAGCCGACATTTTTTTTTTAATAAATTTATTTATTTTATTTATTTATTTTTGGCTGCATTGGGTTTTCGGTGCTGTTCCCGGGCTTTCTCTAGTTGCGGCGAGTGGGGGCTACTCTTCGTTGTGCTGCGCAGGCTTCTCATTGCGGTAGCTTCTCTTGTTGCGGAGCACGGGCTCTAGGTGCGTGGGCTTCAGTAGTTGTGGCACGTGGGCTCAGCAGCTGTGGCTCATGGGCTCTAGAGCACAGGCTCAGTAGTTGTGGCACATGCTCCATGGCATGTAGCATCTTCCCAGCCCAGGGCTTGAACCCGTGTCCCCTGCGTTGGCAGGTGGATTCTTAACCACTGCACCACCAGGGAAGTCCCAAGAAAAATAAAAATTTTTAATCCCAACATACCAGAGGCTCACCATTTCTCACCTCATCCCTTTTACCAGGCTCCAAAAGAACTTGGATTTGCCTTACAAACTTCCCAATCCCAGTTACTCTCAGCTCTGTTTAAACAATCATCCTTTCCTCTTTAAGCATCTTTAGTTTCTCCTCTCTCTCTTTGGCTTCTTCTGATATCTACTTCTAAACATTTTTACTTTTACTTATTCATCAATCAACCATTTGCTCATTTATTCATTCAACGAACATGAATTAAGCTCTGTGCCAAAAATTATTCCGGGTATCAAGTATGCAAAGGTTAAAAAGAGATGATCTTTGGCCTCAAGGATATGCCAGTAAAGTGGGGAAGGCAAACTCATAAATACATACATTGCAGGATAGTGTACTCTATACTTTCCTCATCTTGTGTAAGATGTCAATCCACTTCCAACTAATGGCACCCTGGATAGGAGGAGGAGGTCCCTTTTCTTGTTATCACCACTGTGGGCCCCACCACCTAGGGTTATTATCAATTAGATGAGGCCCGGAAAGAGTTTTGGGGAATACACAAACCCAGCTCTGCAGCAACATACTGAATGCTGCCCAGAGATGCCCTCACCAGTTAGTAGTGAGGACCACTGGGTGCTGCGTGGACTTCCATGAACCTCATTGGAGTGGGGGATAGAGAGGGCCTTCCCTGGTGGAGACCTGTGGTTTCTTCATCTCCTACTCTCCATTCCTCTGGTACCTTCTCCCCCTGCCCTACCTTGCCCTTGGGAATCTATAATCTACTTTCTGAACTCAGTTAGTCTCTGAAGGCAGAAAAACTTTCTCACCAAGTATGTGTCCAAATCTTCCTGACTTACACTAAGACAGGAGGATTTTCAAATATGCTCAGCCTTTGTTTTGGGTGATTCTCCTTCTAGCTGTGTAATTCTGTGGGTGGGTGGGGCTGCGGTGGGGGAGGAGAGGAAGGGGTGCAGAGAGCAGGGAGATGCGGACAGGGGCTGGGCATGTATCCCTCAGAAGACACGCAGTGAAATGCGCTTACCTCGGGGACAGAAAAACATCTTTTATTTGTTAAAGGTATTAATATATTAAAATATAATCCCTCTACCTTTTTAACATAAACTGCTGAGCAACATATTACATTAAATAAGGGAGAGAGAGGAATTGGGGCTGGGGGACATAGAGGCCAGACCCTTGATCCAGTCTGCCAGGAGACAGAACTGCCAAAAGTTCTACTTCGATTTCCCTACATCCTTTCACTTCTGTGTTGCATGCATCGCCGACACTTTCTCCTTACCCATTCTTTTCTTAATCCCTGCAACCCAGCTTCCAGGTTCACTGCGGAACCGGGCTCTTGAAGATCACCGTTCCTTTCTAGCTGGCAAATCCAAGGGATGTTTCACAGTCCTCACTCTCCTTTGTGTCTCTGAAGCTCTAGTTACCATGTCACATGGGCATTAGTACCACCTGCCACATCTGCTTACTCACTAACCGAGAAGATTCTGAACAGCATTTACCTTTGGTGGTTTGGTCATGAAAACAATAGGTACTTAGAATGATTTAAATATGCTTTTTCAAGCTATGCTCTCTTCTCCTAGTTATGACCTGCCATTCTGGTGGGGGCAGAGGGATGGAGAAGTTGTTTCCCCTACGTGATGATCACTGGTCTGCGGAAAAAAATTCCTGGAGCCTGAACACCTGTATGCTAATCCTAGCTCTATTATCTGTTAGTCCATGAGGCCCGGGCAAATCACTCAGTGGCCTCATTTTTAAAAGAGAGGTGTTCATAGAGGTGAAAAGATGGATCCCATGTGGGCAGCGCTCAACAGAGCTGATGCACTGCACCAGGGCACCTGGGCTAGGAGGAGCTGACATAACCGTTTCCAGGATAAGGCCACACCAGCCAAGGATGTACCAATACACAGTATGCCCGAGTGCCTTAGAAACTGCTGTAACGACTCTTTACTCAGTACCGCTATGCACCCAGGGAAAGGCTGGGAAAGAGAATAAAGAGAGAAGTTGGAAATGAAGAGGCAGGTTTGGTGGGGCGGCAGCCCCTACGTAGACTTCAGTCAATTGTTCCATCTACTGCTGACGAGCAGCCTCGGAGAGCAGCCTGACAGCCATGGAATGGAAGTTCTTATGGAAAATATCCAGGGTCTACAAACCTCCACTTACGGGACAGAGGCTTCGGCTTTCAATTCTTGGGTAAACTTGCTTCCACCACTGCAGAAATAAAAGTACGCCCAAATTTTCCCAACACTTTTCTCCTTAATTAAACAGACCCAGCCCTTCTGCTCATACCAAGAAGAGAAAGAACTCCTTTTGAGCTGAACACAGCTGGCTCACTTTAAGCTTTCATCAGGACCCATTTTTTTCTGTTCACCCATCAGTGAACACAGGATGACATCATTTCACAGAAATCTAAAGCACTTATATATTATTATTGACCAACGACAGTCATCTCTTTTGCCTTCCACTGCATGTAAAGTGATTCTTTTTTCGTGACTACCTCTTCTTTTCCTTTTGCCTCTTGAGCTATAACAATGAATATTCCACAAGCCTAACTCAGCGCCCAGAGCTTTCCTGTCTGTACTCACCAGTACAGTTCCCTTGTGCTCAGGACTAGTGTTCTGACCTGTACACTGGTGGCATCCATGGCGCTGGTCCTTATCACCCAATGAGACCCAGTCTTTGTAGCCCAGGACCTTCAGGACGCCCTGACTTCTCTTGAGTCGAGGCTCTCATTTAACTCAATTCTGTAGGAGAACAGAAAGTGAGAGGAGCATCAGTAAATGGTCTACTCTGGACCAGAGTCTGTGCCGATGTTTATAAATGCTAATCCTTACCACAGTCCATCTGGATAGACATCATCATCCCTATTTTTCAAGTGACAGAACTGAGGCACAGAACAATGACCTTACCAAAGGTCCCCCAGCTAATCATGTACAAACAACAACTGGTGTGGCCAAGTGACTCACTGTGATGTGTCTGACTCCCTTGCCCATAATTTTTTCCACCATGCTACTTCCCTTGAAAGTTGAGCTTAAGATCATTTCTTGGTTTCACTCAAGAGGAGGGATCTATTTCTTTGCACTAAATTCAAATTCCACATTTTTTTAATTACTAAAAGGGTTTGAAAACTTCCTGATTGTTGTCCAAGACTAACTCGTTAATTTTAGTGAAAAAGTTTTGAGATCTTACCCAGTACTGATAGCTATTATGGGTCCTGGCTGGCAAAAACAATCTAGCATACCTCTGGTCATCAAAGAGACTATCATCTTTTTCCTGATTCTAATCTCTTCAACACACAGTCTGCACCACTTAGATTCCATTTTTATACTATTGATAAAACTTTTCTCAGGCACCTATTGTGCGCCACGATGTGTGACGTGTGCTTGAGCTACCAGATTTTAAGACACCTCTAACCTGAAAGAACTCACATTCAAGTTGTTCGCTTGTATAAAACCATCAGTGGCTTCCTGATATCAACTACCTCAAACCCAACCTTCTCTGCAAAGAGCTTACTCCAGTGCTCAGTAGTCATTCTCGACTCTAAACTTATAGACGAGGAGTGTCATATTGTTTAGTTGTTCTCATTGTCTCTTTTTTTTTTTTTTTTTTTTGCTGTACGCGGGCCTCTCACCGTTGTGGCCTCTCCTGTTGCGGAGCACAGGCTCCGGACGCGCAGGCTCAGCGGCCAGCCATGGCTCACGGGCCCAGCCGCTCCGCGGCATGTGGGATCCTCCCGGACCAGAGCACGAACCCACATCCCCTGCAACAGCAGGCGGACTCTCAACCACTGCGCCACCAGGGGAGCCCTCATTGTCTCTTATGTTTTAATTTTATCTTGGCAATGACACTATACTCTACTTAAAAGCAGGGATCACTGCTCACAATCATTCTTTTTGGTCACACACAAGACAAGGAATTACTTCTTTGGCTTTCAATCCAAAGAGGCCTTTCATCTCATGATGATTTAAAGGACTTTAAAGGACTTGTTGATTGATTTCAAGGATTAACTCCAACACCAGAGAATTTTCCTCTGAGTTAAAAATTCCACTTAGTTCTTTAATACAAAAATTATCACTGAGATTTATGAAAAAAATTGAGCTTTAAAAAAGACGTTTGAGTGCAAAGAGGAGAGAAAACATCGTTAGTCATATGACATCTGAAGTTTCATCTCGGTTCTTCTTAATTATCAACCATAATTTTGACTTTTCTTTCACCCAATTGCATCTGTCATTTTGCCAATCAGGCCAAGACTGTGTTCCCATTATTTTGCTATTTCAGAGAAATGTAAGGCCAATCCTTTTATAACTTTCTTAGGATAACTATACTCTATGGTCAGATTACTTAGCTTTTGAGTATGAAAGAAAGGAAGTGTCTCACTTTAGGCAAAGCTGTAGAGTAGGGGAGTAGTTCTCCCTGCCTCATGGCCAAACATGAACCGATAACCTGACACTGAACAGAACCAGCTGACAGGATCCAGGACTAGACCTTCTTGTGTCCACTGGGGCAGGGAGAAAGCTACCGATGAGTTCAGTGGGATTAGGTCATAAGGGTGGAGCCCTCAGGAATGGGGTTAGTGCCCTTATAAAAGCAGCTGAGACAGCTCCCTTGCATACTCCACCATGTGAGGTTACAACTAGCAAGTACTGTCTGTGAACCAGAATGTGGGCTCTCACCAGACACTGAATCTGCTGGCACCTTCATCTTGGACTTTCCACCCTCCAGAACTGTGAGAAATAAACTTCTGTTGTTATAAGCCATCCAGTCTATGGTATTTTGTTACAGCAGCCCAAAGTGATGAAGAGAGCAGGAAACTTTGGGAAGATCACTTTTAACTCTGTAGGCCTCATCCTTTAAAAGAGTGATAATAATGTATCTTCCTTTATAAAGTAGCTATAAAAGTCCAGTGTAATAATACATGGAAAGCATCTAGTGCAGTGTCTGGTATGTAATAAGCACTCAGTAAATACTATTTTGCTCTCCATCAGGTAAGAGTAAAATTGTATTCAAGTAAAATTTGCTTCTAATATAAAGCCTATAAAGCAAAAGGGCACCCTTGATAAAGGTACCAATACACACACTAGCCCAAATCAGCTCAATCCAGATAAGGCTGTTGGTTTAATATTGTCAATATCAAAATTTTTAAGAAGATCAATAATCATTCTTGGGCTTTCCTGGTGGCGCAGTGGTTGAGAGTCCGCCTGCCGATGCAGGGGACGCAGGTTCGTGCCCAGGTCCAGGAGGATCCCACATGCCGGGGAGCGGCTGGGCCCGTGAGCCATGGCCGCTGAGCCTGCGCATCCGGGGCCTGTTGCTCCGCAACGGGAGAGGCCACAGCAGTGAGAGGCCCGCGTACCGCCAAAAAATAAATAAATAAATAAATAAATAAATAAATAATCATTCTTTATTGCTGGGATTCTCTACAATATCTTGCAAATTGCTTTAAACAGGTACTTAAAGTTTTCTGTAGGACTCTGTCAAATGCAGATAAGGGTCATGAAGGAAAAATTTACATTTCATCAGTGTTAACAATTTATTAGACCTCATGAAAATGTACATTATTGTGCTTTTGGGGGGGTGATGTTTTATATTACAATCCCTGGGACATACTTTGAAAATAACCATTTCACTGTTTCAGCTTACATCTTAAAACATCTCAAATTCTCTCTTCAACTCACAACGCCATTCATTAAATTCCTTATTCCAAGGAACCAAAAATGCAGTAATCTAGACCCTGATAAAGGTTTTAAAGTAGTCCCCTAGGATACTTGGGGTGGAGCAGGATGGAACGTTAGTGTCAAAGAAGCATATTATTTGATTCTCAATATAATTAATAAACTCGTTCTCTCCCCCACAGGAATTTGCTAAATCTCCAACTCTTATTTGTGTTGAAGCAAAAGATTTAGTTACCTACCTAACAGAAAAGGGAAAAAGATCTGAAGAAGGCTTTAGGTATTTAGTAGTTTAAACCCTGCATAAATTGGAGATTTGAATAAAAAATCAGCCCTGGTATTTTTCTATGAAAATGGTGAACAGAAGGAATATATGTGCTCAGAGGAATACCGTTTCATGCCAAACATCAATCAACCCGGCTTTAGAAGCCTATTTATAATACTACGGGGGTTCTGGACAGTGCACTTGACACTGTGAGGACCAACCCATGACATCAGATAGTGAACAATTGAAGGCTTTACAAATAATTAAAACTCTGTTTGAAAATGGAGATGTTTTCCACAGTTTTCCCATGTATGCACGACATCATCGATATTCAAGAGTGTAAATATTGACTAGTTATTGCTGGTAGCCAGAAGGAGGAAAATCCCCCTTGAAATAATAATGTGGAGTGTGTGTATATAACATATACATATGTATGCACACACATATGCATAGAGATGTTAAATATATAGTCATATAGGGAGAGAAAATATAGATTTCACTTTATATGACAGTTGAATAGCTATACTTTAAACAACCCATGTTCACTGCCAGTACAGTTCTAGTGTGAGTGTGTATGTGTGTGTGTGTGCTATGCAAAGAAGACGCAAAAATATTTCCGAAATGTTTTATCTGTGATCTTTTTCCTTAACGTGAGAATGAGAGAGATAACAAAGCACACCTTTTACCTTTAAAAAAAATCTCTCCACTGTTTAAATTGGGATCTAGAACTATGCAATTTTAGAGCTTGCAGGGACAGAATTAATAATCTTGCCTAGTTTTCCTAATATTTTAAGCCCACCTTAAACCCTTCTGGGGTGGAGGCAAAGCACAACTAATACATTAATTAAACTCCTGGAAATGGCTCCTTAATTTTACAGTTTTTCATGGAAGAGACATGGGATTTAAAAAATTTTTGAGATTAAAAAAAAAATCCCTCAGAATTATTATTTCAATTTGCTCATTTAACAGAGCACTGTTATCGGCACACTTTGGTAGTGTGAAGATACAGAAGAAACAAAAGCCATTACCCTTTCTCCAAGGAGCTTCTGATTCGGTGCCAGAGGTAACATACATGTGTAGGTTTTCTAAATCAGGGAATGGGGCTCTCTATAAGGAGAGCTCATTGTGGGGTACAAACAATAAGTGCAGAAGGAGAAGAGAGAGCGATTTGTGCAGGTGAGAATTGTCAGGAAAGAGGGGAGCCTCACTCTAGAGAGTAATTAAATGTAGACACTGGACGGCTGGGGTGGGGGGAGCAGAGGAAAGCAATGCAGACCGGAGGAACGGCCTAGCAAAGAGGTAAAGGGGAATGAGCATGGTGTGCTGGGAGAAATAAGAACACGGGAGTTCCCGAATGAATTTGATCAGTTAAAACCTTCCGTGGTCTTTTGAGTGGGTTTCAGCGCTCCGTGATTAAATTCTAGGAAAGGAGCATCCCAGGAACCAGCGGAAGAACTGGGACCTTCAGATCCTTTTTTGGCTTGACCAGACCCTTGCTCAGCCAGAATTACACATAGAAAAATAAATGTACCCAAAGCTCCCCCTTGCCTTATGAGGTGAAAGAATCATGATAATATCGACCTATTTATTATATTGAACACTGAAGTCTGTCCCTTAGCTGATCTGACCAGGTCTCAGCAGGGATTATGTTCCTGCATTTTTTATACTCCCCATAGTGTGGACCAAAGGCAGGACTAACTAAACACATGTTAGCAAATTGTTGAAGGCCACTGTGGTGAATTTACCCAGTGGACTGCGTGGAATTTCCCCCGCAGCCTTTACCGGTGACCACAGCCCAAAGAGGTCTCTGAACCCAGGTGTCTAAAACGCCATTAAAAGTATAGGATACCATTGTGATAGGAGCCATCGTCTAGAATTAAAGGCCCTACTGGTCAAGGTGGTTTGTACCAGAGCCCCGTGATATCTCTCTGGTTTCTTTTTACACAAAGAGAAATGTGTGATAATTATTCAGTCAAATGAATAACCATAGACTAACAAAAGAGAACAATTCTGGACAAAAAGTAATCCAATTTGATTCCAAGAGTAATCCCACCCACAGGGCAACCTGCCACATCCCCACTTCAAATCGTGCTTTGTCAACTTATTCTCTGACAAGGCATGGATTCCTCTTCCAACTCTTGACAGAGATGACATTAGCTAATAAAGGCAGGTCTACACTGACAAGGTGACATAAAGAATCGAAAAGACTCAAAGCCTGGAGACCTTGATCTTAAGTGTTCTGCACATGAGCATGGAAGTGTGCTTTTTATTTAAAGAAATAATCCAGATAATTTCTTTTCCTTCTGCTTGTGTAGACGTGTTTCCTTACAATTCTTTTCAATCCGCCTGAATATGGGAGAGCACCAGGGGGAGCTCACACATCTTCCTTCTTTTTCTCCCCCTCTCAAAGAAGGTCGGCTCTTGTATCCCGGGGAAAGGGTGGGTCAAAACAAGATATATGAAATAATACAGTAATGTAAATGCACAGGTAATTTATCCTGTAAAAATATTCTAGATTCTTTTGGAGTGCAGTACAGTCTTCATACTGGGCACACCTCAAAGTCAGCAACCAGTCAACTCAGCTGGCTTTGAGATGTGGCCTCCTAAAAACTCCTGAATCAAAAAAACATCCCTGAGCGGCCCCTGTGTCTCCCTTACAAAAAAAAAAAAAGAGAGACAGAGGCAGAGACAGAAAGAGGCAAAGAAGGTGGGGGAGGCAGAGAGAGAGATCCTGCTTCAATTTGAAATGACATTTTTTAGAACACTTCAATTTTAATCACAGTGGAGGGTAATGGAAGGGATTTGGGTCTTTGGTTTTCCACATTGATCAATGGGATTGATTTTTTTTTTTTTTTTTTTGGTATTTTAAATATGAGAACTAGTCACCTTTCTCTCTCTCTTAATCTCTCTCTCTCCAGAATTGAAAACATGAGACAAGGAGGAGAAACTCAAAATACATAATTAACTGTTATATTATCAATATGAGTGGAGAGACTCAATGGCACAAAGAATCCTAAAGGACTAGATAATCCCCAGGTCTGACGCCCTGATTATGTGTTTGTGACACTGACATTCAGAGTGTGGAGAGCCCTAGCCTGCCCCAACTGGTGAGAGGGAGAGAGAAAAGACCCCCTGCATCTGATACTTGATGCACAGAAAATGCTCTTCACTCACTGCTTTAAAGAAATGACATATTTCTAATCCTAAATTTCAAATCCTCAGATTACAAAATCATTAGAGATTTTAGCCCTGCAAGATCCTTCATGAGGTCATCTGACCAACCCCCTACTTGAAGGCAGGTGAGATATAACTGTTTTAAATTTTACTTTATAGATGAAGCAATTCAGGTTCAGAGAGGAATATTAAGAGCCTGGGTCACGCAGTGAAACGATTTTTGTCTGCAAATTAAAAACTCACTCAGCGTCCAGTTCCCCATCCCCACCGATGCCCCCTTATAAAACTGTAAATATAACGTGTTTTTTTTTTTAATATTCCAGGTCTAAACTTTGAACGACCCACAACCTTAAAGAGGAAAGAGATGAACGAATCATAAGGGAGTGTAGAATAATTAAAAATTGAGGTCGCTGAACACCTGGGGGAAATGCTGGGATTGATCAAAGATTCCCATCAAACGTGGATTTCTCCCGGATGGGAGGCGGCTGAACAGGGAAACCGCGGGGCCAGCCGACGAGACTGCGCCTCTTGGGTCCCCCGTGTCGCGCTGCAGCACGATCGGCGACAAGGCCGGACAAGGCAGCTGCGGGGGGTGGGGGGGGGCGGGCGGAGGCACCGCGTGGCGAGGCCGGCGGCGATAGCGGCTGGACCCGGACGGGGCTGCCGGGCGCCCCGGGGCGGCGCAGCGACAGCGAGGAGCGTGCTTCGAGCCCGACTTGCAGGAAGATCGCGTGGCGCTCGGCCCGCGACAGAGACAGCGGCGCCCCAGGAGCGCGCGGGGCGCACGGGGGGGCACGCCCACCGCGGGACGAGGGGCTGCGGTCACCGCCGCCGGGGCGGGGACAGCGACGCCACCCCACCCCCCGCGGCCCGGGACAGGCTCAGGCCCCGCCGCCGAGCCGGTCCAGACCGCTCGGAGTGATAGTCAAGATGCACCCAGCGGAGGCTCAGACCGCGAGGTGCAAATCCAAGGCTCTTCGTCGGCGTGGAAGGAGGGCCGGCGGCAGAGGGACAGGGGCTTTAATCGGGACAATCGTCCTGGGCGTAGTTCAGACTTATTTTTCCCCCTCCCCCTACAGGGGTCGACCATCCGAGGTTCAACTGCCTGCGACTCACATGTCACTGCAGCAGAGTTTCCCTGCGACTTCGGTGGCGGGAGGCCGAGCACCTGTGCTCCGTGCCTCTATCTAGTAGGGACAGCTGTACGTATCCCTCGGGCCCGCCGACCTCACCATCTGACCAGCGGGGAACGAAATCTGAGCCTCGGAATTTATACGGCCCCGCGCACGTTCCTTTTCGGATAAATCTCCTAGGGAGAGAGGATCGTTATTCTCCACTCAGATTATTCAGGGAGATGTCCTCGGCGGGATAGGTAGACATATGACAGCCCAAGGAAGACATGTAAAACTTTAAATTGTAGACACTTAAGCACCAAGTGTCTGGAGACCTGAAGGAAAAAAAAAAAAAAAAAAAAAGATTTTCCATCATCAGAAACTTCCAGGGCATTTTCTAAATCAGTGGATGTACTAATCAGAGAGTGTGGGAATTTTTGAACACAGAATTCATATTCCTTAAACTGGGGAAGTGGGTGCTTTTTTTCCAGTAGGATTTTAAGTCCCTAATTCCTTGGTTTTGACCACCAGGAAGAATTCCTTATAATCAAGTCGGCAAAAGCATTGCCATTTAATATTACTGGGTGGGAAATATTTCGTTCCCCCAGCTCGTATCATATTCACCATAAACATTTCTGTGATCCAGGATGTTTGATATTGGCCAGGCTTTCACAAGAGCCAGGGCCAGGTGTTAAACGTCCCTGCAGCACCTTGCCCTTGTGCAGAGAAGGGACCCTAACGGCTGCTGCTGTTGGACGATGAATAGGAAGTTGGTTAGGAAAAGCATCTTTTTGTTTTTTCTTACTTTAAACCTACGCTCTTGACAAGTATTCCTTCTTTGACCACGGAAGGAAGATTATTTAATCGATAACTTTGAGTGCCTTGTTTCTCTGTCACTCTGGGTTTTTTGGGTTATTGTTGCTTGAGGGGAGGGTTTTTTGGGGGGAGAGGAGCTAAATGGAAAGGGAGACGGAACAGAGATTTATCGCTGGCTTTATACAAACCCTGTTAGGTCTTGTTTTTAACGTGATGTGGAATGGGGAGGTTACAATAAGTACATGATTGGAAAATAAGGTCTCTTGGAAAAGAATTAAGGAATAGGAATTTAGTGTCCTGGAGAAAAAAGGTCAAGAAAACCTTTAGGATGACACAGTAACTTTTACATAGAGAAAATACCAATATACAAAGGAGGGGGGGGTGGAATACGGACGTATACCTTCCTGAGCCACCCATCTATCCAAAACTTTATTTGCATTGTATCATTTAATTCTTTCCACAACTTTAGGAGAAGGGTATGAATTTTAATCCAATCCTCCTTTTACAGAGGACAAATCTGTAGCTCAGAGGCCCAAAGTAAATTGCCTGAGGGCCTACAGCTCCTTAGGAGCTGCAGAACTGATTAAGGAGTAAAGAAGAATTTCTTGAGAATTAGTGTTTTTAAATCTTGATTAGTTACAGAGGGAAAACGGGAAATTAAGAATTTCTTGAGAATTCGTGTATTTAAATCTTGATTAGTTACAGAGGGAAAACGGGAAATTAATTACCTTCTGGGAGGATCTTTAGATTAGTGGGGGGAAATGACGTTAAGAAAGACAAGCCCGTGAATTTTCTTGTTCCCTATTATGTGGCTTCAGGAAAGGTGTGATAATTTGTGACAACGGAATGGTGCCCAAATCCACTTAGTAATGTTCTTTTCAACTGATAGATCTACTAGCTATAATTAGGCACATGTCCTTATCCTTCAGGAAATGTCTGTTATTTGGGAGAAAACTGAAAAACTTTAGACTCTTTGCAATTTAAGAACAATTGGAATTTTACTTGGGAAACAGACAACTATCTTGTATGACTGAATTTAAAAGGCTTGGAAAAGAGTCCTGAGGGTCCAAAGTACTGGCCCTACCAACTGCGAATAAGCGTGGCTCTTGAATCAGACAACTCCAAAACCTGTACTAGCTATGGCTAGCTGTGTGACCACAGGCAACTTTCTTAACCTCTCTGGGCTACAGCATTCCCATCTGTAAAATGAGGCAAATAAACCTTTGCAAGGTTATCGTGAGGATAAATAAAATATTATGGGTGAAAGCCTTTAACAGGATGCCTGGTGTATAGTAGATGCTCAAAAGTGTTAGTGTAGCTTAGTGTGATTAAAGCATGTGAGAGCAGATTTTGAGAGGGTGGGAATGCACCAGACGTGGGGCTGGGGAAAGGAAGTGCCACTAACTTCAGATCTTTGACAATTTTGCCTGGGGCTGGATCTGGGTGAAAGACATGGGTTGTCACCAGTGTGTGAATCTACCAAGACTCTGGGAAGAGGACAGATAACTATAAAAGCAAGCCAGGAAGGTCTGAGAAGGTGGAGGAGGATGGTTATGGAAAGCTTGGAGCAAGTTATCTCCACATTGTAAATCTTCTTGATCTTGAGATCAAACAATACTTTCAGAAACTGCAAGGCTGAAACGAAATGCCACTGTGAAATTTCTACACTAGTTAGTAATGATGGCATAAGACAAAAATGTCTGTGTTCTCAAAGAAACCTTGAGCTGCTAAGGAAATTTTATTCTTCTATTTTTTCAATAGAGATACTTTAACCATTTTTTTAAAAACTAATTATACATGAATTTTGCCTAGTTATTATTTACTACCGCTCTGCCAAAAAAAAAGAGGTTATTACTTTGGGGCTTGTGTTTGAATAGAACTGTGAAATTCTGCTTTAAAAAATATTACAAAACAATTCACCAATATGGTTTCCTCTGATGTTTTCTGCCAGGTAAAATCTAGATTAATTCCAGAGATTTTTCTTTTAAAATAATGATTTCTTTTCTGATTATGAAAGTGACACATGCTCATTGTAGACAACTTAGTATAAGTATACAATGAGAGCATAAACTATAAAGAAGAAAACAAGTATTTATTCCCATCAATAAGAGTTAACTACTGTTGCTGTTTTGGTGTTTTCCTTCCAGTCTTTTTACCTTTCTTTTTTTTTTTTTTTTTGGCTTGAACTATTATGTATAAAATTTTGCATTCTACTTTTTCTACTTACTTTCCCCCATGTCACTAAAAGTCATCTGGTACTTCATTTTTTTTGTTGTTTCTATTTTTTTATTATTATTAGTTTATTGAAGTTGATTTAAAATTTTGTGTGTTTCAGGTGTACAGCAAAGTGATTCAAATATATGTATTACATATATATATATATATTCTTTTTCAGATTCTTTTCCCTTACAGGTTATTACAAAATATTAAGTATAGTTCCCTGTGTTACACACTAGGTCCTTGATGGTTATCTATTTTGTATATGGTAGTGTGTATATGCTAATCCCAAACTACTAATTTACTTCAATTTTAATGACTGCTAATTTTGCATCATGCCAGTATAACATAAATACTTCTCTTACTGAATGTTTGTAGATTTGGGGTTTTGCTATTGTAAATTATGCTAAAATGAAGATCTGTGTGCATAAGTCTTTGAGTTGAAAATTATTTTGTAGGGTAGACTTCTATAATTAGAACTACTAGATCCATATATATAAATCTTTTTTAAGGCTCTGAAAATATATGATCGAAATGATTTTTAGGAATAGTTACAGCAATTTTCAGTCTTAGCAGCAATATGTGAGTAATGCTGCTTTCTCCAGCTGTCCCTAGTAGTGATTAATATTATTGCCCCAAAAAACCTTTTCTAACTTGATAGGTTAAAAAAACAAAAGGTTTTCTTGTCTTATTTTTTTATTTATTTGGGATTACTGTCATTAAACAGCTTTTTCAGATGTTCCTTAGCCATTTCCTCTTTTGTGAATTACCTATTAATGTCCTTTGACAATTTTTCTATTGAGACCTTAATGGTTTCATAGTCTATTTATATAAACCCTTTATAGCAATCCTTTTTTGTAATTGTGGCAAATGGTTTCCTCCCCATTTTACCCTTTGCTTTTTAATTTTGTTCATGATTTTTGATATATAAAATTAAAATTTTTTATTTAGGTAAATGTATCAAGCATTTCATGATGATTGCTTCCTTTGTTTTCTGCTGCTGTACGGAAAATCAGATGATCACCTATTTTTTTCTACTTCTATTTTAATAACAGTTTTCTTTTTTTAACATTTAATTATTTATTCCTTCTGTAATCTATTGTCCTGTGAGGTGAGATATGATGTTTTCACCCAAGTGTTAGGCAGTTTTTCCAATACCATCAATTCAACATCCTTCCCTTCCCCACTGATTCACTGCACATCTGCGTCAAAGACCTCTTTTGATTGATACAGATACAGAGATGCACACCAGTCACAACAGAGTAGTAAACTGCCAGTACTGCAGGGACATCAACCAATTAGAACAGACACCAATTACCATAAGCATCAGTTTGGCCAGTGAGTGTATCCCAGCTGAGGACTAGCCCTACAAATAGGACCTGAGAAACTCCTCCAAAAACAAGAACATAACATTTCCTTTCAAAGAAAGATCTTGGTTAATTGATCTTACTTAACATGTTTTTTTATTATGGAAAACTTTTTTATTTTTAACTTTTTATTATGGAAAATTTCAAACATACACAGAAGTTGAAAAAGGAGTGTAATACGTCCCCATGACTCCATCAATTAGCTTCAAGAACTATCAATACATGGCCAGTCTCATCTCATCTATATCATTCCCTTGCCCCTCTCCATTTTTTTTAATATACAGTAGGTCCTTGAGAGTTATTATTTATTTTATTTTATATTACTTTTTTATTTCAACTTAATTTCTTTCATTATGAGATTGCACAATTTTTACATATTCAAGAACCATTCGTATTTTTTTCTATGAACCATGTGTTCATAACTTTTACCTGATTCATTTTATTTTAGGTATTTTTTATGCAGCACATTCTTATTAGTCATCAATTTTATACATATCAGTGTATACATGTCAATTCCAATCTCCCAATTCATCCCACCACCACCACCACCCCTCGCTGCTTTCCCCACTTGGTGTCCATACGTTTGTTCTCTACATCTGGGTCTCTATTTCTACCTTGCAAACCAGTTCATCTGTACCATTTTTCTACATTCCACATATATACATTACTACATGGTATTTGTTTTTCTCTTTCTGACTTACTTCACTCTGTATGACAGGCTCTAGGTCCATCCATATCTCTACAAATGACCCAATTTGTTCCTTTTTATGGCTGAGTAATATTCCATTGTATATATGTACCACATCTTCTTTATCCATTCGTCCGTCGATGGGCATTTAGGTTGCTTCCATGACCTGGCTATTGTAAATAGTGCTGCAATGAACATTGGGGTACATGAGTCTTTTTGAATATGGTTTTCTCTGGGTATGTGCCCAGTAGTGGGATTGCTGGGTCATATGGTAATTCTATTTTTAGTTTAGTAAGGAACCTCTATACTGTTCTCCATAGTGGCTGTATCAATTTACATTCCCACCAACAGTGCAAGAGGGTTCCCTTTTCTCCACACCCTCTCCAGCATTTGTTGTTTGTAGATTTTCTGATGATGCCCATTCTAACCGGTGTGAGGTGATACCTCATTGTAGTTTTCACTTACATTTCTCTAATAATTAGTGATGTTGAGCAGCTTTTCATTTGCCTCTTGGCCATCTTTATGTCTTTTTGGAGAAAGGTCTATTTAGGTCTTCTGCCCATTTTTTGATTGGGTTGTTTGTTTTTTTAATATTGAGCTGTTTATATATTTTGGAGATTAATCCTTTGTCCACTGATTCACTTGCAAATATTTTCTCCCATTCTGAAGGTTGCCTTTTCATCTTGTTTATACTTTCCTTGGCAGTGCAAAAGCTTTTAAGTTTCATTAGGTCCCATTTGTTTATTTTTGTTTTTATTTCCATTACTTTAGGAAGTGGGTCAAAAAAGATCTTGCTGTGATTTATGTCAAAGTGTGTTCTTCCCATGGTTTCCTCTAAGAGCTTTATAGTGTCCAGTCTTACATTTAGGTCTTCAATCCATTTTGAGTTTATTTTTGGGTATGGTGTTAGGGAATATTCTAATTTCATTCTTTTACATGTAGCTGTCCAGTTTTCCCAGCAACACTTATTGAAGGGGCTGTCTTTTCTCCATTGTATACCCTTGTCTCCTTTGTCAAAGATTAGTAGACCACAGGTGCATGGGTTGATCTCTGGGCTTTCTATCCTGTTCCATTGATCTATATTTCTATATTTTTATGCCTGTACCATATTGTCTTGATTACTGTAGCTTTAGTCTGAAGTCAAGGAGTCTGATTCCTCCTGCTCTGCTTTTTTCCCTCAAGACTGCTTTGGCTATTCGGGCTCTTTTGTATCTCCATAAAAATTTTAAGTTTTTTTTGTTCTAGTTCTGTTGTCCCTATCAAATTACCAATGGCATTACCAAAATGCCATTGGTAATTTGACAGGGATTGCATTGAATCTGTAGACTGCTTTGGATAGTATAGTCATTTTCACAATATTGACTCTTCCAATCCAAAAACATGGTATATCTCTCCATCTGTCTCATCTTTGATTTCTTTCATCAGTGTCTTATAGTTTTCTGCATACAGGTCTTTTACCTCCTTAGGTAGGTTTATTCCTGGGTATTTTATTCTATTTCTTGCAATGGTGATGGGATCGTTCTCTTAATTTCTCTTTCTGATATTTCATTGTTAGTGTATAGGAATGCAAGAGATTTCTGTGCACTAATTTGTATCCTGCAACTTTACCATTTTCAATGATTAGCTTTAGTAGTTCTCTGGTGGCATCTTTACGATTCTCTATGTATAATATCATGTCATCTGCAAACAGTGACAGTTTTACTTCCTCTTTTCCAATTTGGATTCCTTTTCTTTCTTTTTCTTCTCTGATTGCCATGGGTAGGACTTCCAAAACTATGTTGAATAATAGTGGCAAGAGTGGACATCCTTGTCTTGTTCCTGATCTTAGAGGAAATGCTTTCAGTTTTTCACCATTGAGAATGATGTTGGCTGTGGGTTTGTCATACATGGCCTTTACTGTGTTGAAGTAGGTTTCCTCTATGCCCACTTTCTGGAGATTTTTTATCATAAATGGGTGTTCAATTTTGTCAAAAGCTTTTTCTGCATCTCTTGAGATGATCATTTGTTTTTTATTCTTCGATTTGTTAATATGGTGTATCACATTGATTGATTTGCACAAATTGAAGAATCCTTGCATCCCTAGGATAAATCCCACTTGATCATGGTGTATGATCCTTTTAATCTGTTGTTGGATTCTGTTTGCTAGTATTTTGTTGAGGATTTTTGCATCTAAGTTCATCAGTGATATTGGCCTGTAGTTTTCTTTCTTTGTGACATCCTTGTCTGGTTTTGGTATCAAGGTGATGGTGGCCTCATAGAATGAGTTTAGGAGTGTTCCTTCCTTTGCAATTTTTTGGAAGAGTTTGAGAAAGATGGGTGTTAGCTCTTCTCTAAACATTTGATAGAATTCACCTGTGAAGCCATCTGGTACTGAACCCTTGTTTGTTGGAAGATTTTTAATCACAGTTTCAATTTCATTACTTGTGATAAGTCCGTTCATATTTTCTATTTCTTCCTGGTTCAGACTTGGAAAGTTTACCTGAATTCCAAGAATTGCCCATTTGTTCACGGTTGTCCATTTCACTGTCATACAGTTGCTTGTAGTAGTCTCTTAATGATGCTTTGTATTTCCGTGTTGTCCATTGCAACTTCTCCTTTTTCATTTCTAATTTTATTGATTTGAGTCCTCTCCCTGTTTTTCTTAATGAGTCTGGCTAAAAGTTTATCAATTTTGTTTATCTTCTCAAAGAATCAGCTTTTAGTTTTATTGAACTTTGCTATTGTTTTCTTTGTTTCTATTTCACTTATTTCTGCTCTGATCTTTATGATTTCTTTCCGTCTACTAACTTAGGGTTTTGTTTGTTCTTTCTCTAGTTCCTTTAGGTGTAAGGTTAGACTGTTTATTTGAGATTTTTCTTGTTTCTCGAGTCAGGATTGTATTGCTATAAAGTTCCCTCTTAGAACTGCTTTTGCTGCATCCCATAGGTTTTGGATCGTCGTGTTTTCTTTGTCTTTGGTCTCTAGGTATTATTTGATTTCCTTTTTGATTTCTTCAGTGATCTCTTGGTTATTTAGTAATGTATCGTTCAGTCTCCATGTGTTTTTGTTTTTTATGGGTTTTTTCCCCCTGTAATTTATTTCTAATCTCATAGCATTGTGGTTGGAAAAGATGCTTGATATGATTTCAATTTTCTTAAATTTACTGAGGCTTGATTTGTGACCCAACATCTGATCTATCCTGGAGAATGTACCATGCACACTTGAGAAGAAATTGTAATCTGCTGTTTTCAGGTGGAATGTCCTATAAATATCAATTAAATCTATGTGGTCTATTGTGTCATTTAAAGCTTGTGTTTCCTTACTAATTTTCTGTCTGGATGATCTGTCCCTGGTGTAGGTGAGGTGTTAAAGTCCCCCACTAAAATTGTGTTACTGTTGATTTCCTCTTTTACAGCTGTTAGCATTTACCTTATGTCTTGAGGTGCTCCTATGTTGGGTGCATGTATATTTATTGTTATGTCTTCTTCTTTGATTAATCCCTTGATCATTATGTAGTGTCCTTCCTTGTTCTTGTAACATTCTTTATTTTAAAGTCTATTTTATCTGCTATGAGTATTGCTAGTCCAGCTTTCTTTTGATTTCCATTTACATGGAGTATCTTTTTCCATCCCCTCACTCTCAGTCTGTATGTGTCCCTAGGTCTGAAGTGGATCTCTTGTAGACAGCAAATAGATGGTTCTTGTTTCTGTATCCATTCAGCCAGCCTGTGGTTTTTGCTTGGAGCATTTAATCCATTCACATTTAAGGTAATTATCGATATGTATATTCCTATTACCATTTTCTTAATTGCTTTGGGTTTGTTTTGTAGGTCTTTTCTTCTCTTGTGTTTCCCACTTAGAAACGTTCCTTTAGCATTTGTTGTAGAGCTGGTTTGGTGGTGCTGAATTATCTTAGCTTTTGCTTGTCTGTAAACCTTTTGATTTCTCCATCGAATCTGAATGAGATCCTTGCTGGGTAGAGTAATATTGGTTGTAGGTTCTTCCCTTTCATCACTTTAAATATGTTGTGCCACTCCCTTCTGGCTTTTAGAATTTCTGCTGAGAAATCAGCTGTTAACCTTAAGGGAGTTCCCTTGTATGCTATTTGTCGTTTTTCCCTTGTTGGTTTTAATAATTTTTCTGTGTCTTTAATTTTTGTCAATTTGATTACTACATGTCTCAGTGTGTTTCTCCTTGGGTTTATCCTGCCTGGGACTCTCTGCACTTCCTGGACTTGGGTGGCTATTTCCATTCCCATGTTAGGGAAGTTTTCAACTATAATCTCTTCAAATATTTTCTCAGGTCCTTCCTCTCTCTCTTTTCCTTCTGGGACCCCTATAATGCAAATTTTGGTGTGTTTAATGTTGTCCCAGAGGTCTTTTATATTGTCTTCATCTCTTTGCATTCTTTTTTGTTTATTGTGTTCTGTGGCAGTGAATTCCACCATTCTGTCTTCCAGGTCACTTATCCGTTTTTCTGCCTCAGTTTTTCTACTATTGATTCCTTCTAGTGTATTTTTCATTTCAATTATTGTATTGTTCATCTCTATTTGTTTGTTCTTTAATTCTTCTAGGTTTTTCTTCTGTAATTCTTCTAGGTCTTTGTTAAACATTTCTTGCATCGTCTTGATCTTTGCCTCCATTCTTTTTCTGAGGTCCTAGATCCTCTATACTGTCATTTTTCTGAATTCTTTTCCTGGAAGGTTGCCTAAGTCCACTTCATTTAGTTTTTTTCAGTGGTTTTATCTTGTTCCTTCATCTGGGACATAGTCCTCTGCCTTTTCATTTTATCTATCTTTCTATGAATGTGATTTTCATTCCACAAGCTGCAGGATTGTAGTTCTTCTTGCTTCTGCTGTCTGCCCTCTGGTGGATGAGGCTATCTAAGAGGCTTGTGCAAGTTTCCTGATGGGAGGGTCTGGTGGTGGGTAGAGCTGGCTGTTGCTCTGATGGGCAGAGCTCAGTAAAACTTTAATCCTCTTGTCTGCTGATGGGTGGGGCTGAGTTCCCTCTCTGTTGGTTGTTTCACCTGAGGTGACCCAGCCCTGGAGGCTACAGGCTCTTTGGTGGGGCTAATGGCCGACTCTGGGAGGGCTCACACCAAGGCGTACTTCCCAGAACTTCTGCTGCCAGTGTCCTTGTCCTCACTGTGAGTCACAGCCTCCCACTGCCTCTGCAGGAGACCCTCCAACACTAGCAGGTAGGTGTGGTTCAGTCTCCTATGGTGTCACTGCTCCTTCCCCCTGGGTGCTGATGCGCACACTGCTTTGTGTGTGCCCTCCAAAAGTGAAGTCTCTGTTTCCCCCAGTCCTGTCAAAGTCCTGCAATCAAATCTTGCTAGCCTTCAAAGTCTGAGTCTCTGGGAATTCCTTCTCCCATTGCCGGACCCCCAGGTTGGGAAGCCTGACATGGGGCTCGGAACCTTCACTCTAGTGGGTGGACTTATGTGGTATAACTGTTCTCCAGTTTGGGAGTCACCCACCCAGCAGTTATGAGATTTGATTTTATTGTGATTGCACCCCTCCTACTGTCTCACTGCGGCTTCTCCTTTGTCTTTGGATGTGGGGTATCTTTTTTGGTGAGTTCCAGTGTCTTCCTGTCGATGATTGTTCAGCAGTTAGTTGTGATTCCAGTGCTCTCACAAGAGGGAGTGAGCGCACGTCCTTCTACTCCACCATCTTGAACCAATCCCTCTATTTATTTTAAATAGAGCAGTGTGTACATGTCACTCCCAAACTCCCTATCCTTCCCCCTCTTTGTTTAACATGTTTAAGAGAAGGCTTTTCTGTGAGTTTCATTTGGAACACTTGTAGTTTAAACTAACTCCACTATGTTCATTCAACAAATATTAATTAAGCCTCTACTATGGCAGGCACTATTTTAGAATCTCCCTCCCTCCCTCTCTCTCTAATATTGTCAACAAATGCCACTGAACTCAGTGAAATTCATGAGTAGTTGTATCAATTTCCTATTCTTTTTTTATGCCCAATCTTTCTCCCTCTGTTAAAATAACTGTCACTGTTCTTTGCAACATGGTCCTGGTCAGCTCACCCTCTTCAAATATGACACAAATCACATCTGCCAGTAATTCGGTTAACTTATCTGAAAAGTTGATAAACTTGGTCTTTCCTCTGCCCATCTGTTCCCATCGTTTGATCCTTAAAGAATTTGATATTTATCACTTTTCATTTTTCATTTTTGCAATTTCTTTTTCATGATAACTGTAACAGAAGAATGTCCCAATTTTACCTTCTACCGTTCCTTTTGCTTTAAAATAATTTAAATTACTTCCAGAGAAATTGATGAAGAAATTTGATTTTATCAAACTCTCTGTGCAGTTATGTTACTGAACTTTCTGGAATCAAGGAAGAAAATCAGATTTTGTGATTTTGCCCAGCATACTATAGGATGTCTATACTGTTTTATTGTGTAAGAATTAGACAGCAATAGGACAATTCTTGCTATAAAGGAAGACTTCTTGATTTACTATAGCCCACCCAGAGTAGACAAGGAGATAAGGAAAGCAAGATCCAGCTAGGATCTAACATCTGGGATGAGGTGCTTCCTGGGGGATTTGGCCAAAGCTCTGACTTTGGATAGGCAGCCAGAGCAGAGGGACCCATCACCAGACAGAACAGGAGGGGAGCAATTCAGGGGGCATTTATGACCACAGGGTTTGGCAAGTGAATGCCAACCAGGAGGCTGCTAACAGGATAAGACTCTCCCAGAAAGAAGGACTGGACAGAACCAGGCAGTCCTTACCATGGGGCATGGGAGGGAAACAGAGTCCCCAAAGTGTCTGAGAACAGAACCAAAATGAGTTTAAAAAAAACTGAGGTGATCAAGTAAACAAAGATTAACCAGATTAAATTTTCTGCCACTAGGCAGAATGGTGATTCAAGATAAAAATTTAGTTTAGTAGAAGAACACAGACCTGGGGCTTCCCTGGTGGCGCAGTGGTTAAGAATCTGTCTGCCAATGCAAGGGATGTGGGTTCGAGCCGGGAAGACCCCACATGCCACCCAGCAACTAAGCCCATGTGCTACAACTACGGAGCCTGAGCTCTAGAGCCTGCGTGCCACAACTACTGAAGTCCACATGCCTAGAGCCCGTGCTCTGCAACAAGAGAAGCCACCACAATGAGAAGCCCGTGCACCACAACGAAGAGTAGCCCCCACTCACCACAACTAGAGAAAGCCCACGTGCAGCAATGAAGACCCAACGCAGCCAAAAATAATTAATTAAAAAAAAAAGAAAAACACAGACCTTTTTATACTTCTCACCATCATAGTTGTGACAATGACACTAGGATGGGTCCTGGGCATTGGCATTTTTGTGGAGTGTATACCTTACTGTGTTCCCTAGCGTGTCTATAGGACTGGACTCCTGCCATTCCCTGAAAACTTAACCTGCTCTTGCCAGAGATTGAGCCCTTTCCCAATGCCTATTCCAAAAATAGCATGTCAGCTACAGTCACGGTGCAGTCACTTGCCTCTCTCTGATCATCCCCTTGAAAGTCTGAATGCCCCCTTCCCCAGACTGGATTCCTTTGGAGTTAAATGCTGGCCTTGGTTCAACTCGAGTTTACCATTCTTCCTTCAACCTCGTGGTTCAGACTTCTAGTTGTTCCACTCTCAAAAGACAAAGCTGCCAAGAAGGGGGTTAGAATCCTAATGAAAAAAAAATTATTTTCAGGCATCCCCAGCAATGGTGGATTTGTGTTGATATACAATATAATCAGCCCCTGGTGCCTTTCTGGATGGCTGGACCCAGTAATTTGTACCAGCTTCTGACCGCTGTTAACAACCTAGTGCCACTTCTGTGAACACACCATATCATCTCTACAGAATACAGTGTGGCATTTGTAGTCCCACAGACTTAGACCATGGAAGGACTGTTACTTTGCTCTGTTCTAGACAATGTAATATGGCATTTTATTCTTTTTTTTTCTTATTTTTGGTTGCATTGGGTCTTCATTGCTGTGCGTGGGCTTTCTCTAGTTGCGGCGAGCGGGGGCTACTCTTCATTGCGGTTCGTGGACTTCTCATTGTGGTGGTTTCTCTTATTGCAGAGCACGGGCTCTAGACGTGCGGGCTTCAGTAGTTGTGGCACGTGGGCTCAGTAGTTATGGCTCGCAGGCTCTAGAGCGCAGGCTCAGTAGCTGTGATGCACGGGTTTAGTTGCTCCACGGCATGTGGGATCTTCCCAGACCAGAGCTCAAACCCATGTCCCCTGCATTGGCAGGTGGATTCTTAACCACTGTGCCACCTGGCAAGTCCCTGGCATTTTATTCTTAAACAGCTTTAACATCTTGTTGACTTTGAGCTTGTGGTTTACTATGAGCCCCAGGTCTCTCTCACAAGGATAGTTTTGAAGTTTTAGTCCCTGGACCTTGTACTTGTGTAATTTTTCAATATTTATTCAATTATTTTAAAAACTATTATTTTCTTTCTGATCAGTAAGGTAATATATGCTTACTGTAGAAAAACTAGACAACACAGAAAAGCATAAAGAGACAAATAAAAATAAGTCATTATCCATCTGCCCAGAGATACCTTGTTAACATTTTGAAGCACTGTATTTCCTTTTGGCACCTTCACTTTGCATACATTTTTTAACATTTTCAAACATATTGCATATATTACTTTGTAGTCTACTTTCTTACTTAACAATATATCATGTTAGTAAATATTCTCCTGAAGAATGATTGTACTTGTTTAGAATTTTAGACCAAAAAATTTCACTTCTAGGAATTTACCTAATAAATAACTATTGTATAGCAAAGATTTAGCAACAAAGAAATTTACTGCAGCTTCATTTATAATAAGGAAAAGTTGGAATAATACAAAAATATCAAAAAATATAGAGTGACTATTCATATGTACAATGAAATACCACACAGCTGTTAAGTTATTTTTAAAAGGATATTCTATAAAATGGAAAGGTGGGACTTCCCTGCCGGAGCAGTGATTAAGGATCCGCCTGCCAATGCAGGGGACACAGGTTCGAGCCCTGGTCAGGGAAGATCCCACATGCCACGGAGCAACTAAGCCCATGTACCATTATTACTGAGCCTGCGCTCAAGAGCCCGTGAGCCAAAACTACTCAGCCTGCGTGCCACAACTACTGAAGCCCACATGCCTAGAGCCCGTGCTCCGCAACAAGAGAAGCCACCACAATGAGAAGCTCGCGCACCACGACGAAGAGTAGCCCCCGCTCGCTGCAACTAGAGAAAGCCCACACGCAGCAGCGAAGACCCAACACAGCCAAATAAATAAATAAATAAATAAAAATTTTTTAAAAAATGGAAAAGATTTCTTGAGGATTCCTAAGAGGAAAGGAAATTATATGGCTGTATGTATAGCATGATTTAATTTTTAAACAGTATCTAACTATATTTAAAAAGATTAGATGACACAACAGATACTACAACAAAAGTTATAATGGTTACGTCTGGTTGAAAGAATTATGAGTGATTTTAGAGTTTTGTTGAATTTTGAGACTATTTTTCCAAATGTCCAATGATGGGTATGTATCACCTGTATACTAATAAAAATAAATTTTTATTCATTATTTTAATATATATTTCACCACTTCAAGATATCACAATTTATTTAATCAATTCCTTCAAGCTTGGCCATATAGGAAGTTTGTAACTGAATAATGCCACATCGTAATTACAAATACCACTTGCACCTCTGGAAGTGAAGGAGGGTGAAGGCATGGGGAGAAGGATGCATAAAGGGTTTCAACTCTATTGATAATGATTTATTTCTTCATCAGCAGATAAAGAATGGATATTGGGGGCTTCCGTGCTGGCGCAGTGGTTAAGAATCCGCCTGCCAGTGCAGGGGACATGGGTTTGAGCCCTGGACCAGGAAGATCCCACATGCCATGGAGCAACTAAGCCCGTGCGCCACAACTACTACGCAACTACTGAGTCCACGTGCCACAACTGCTGAAGCCCGCGCACCTAGAGCCCATGCTCTGCAACAAGAGAAGCCACCGCAATGAGAAGGCCATGCACCGCAACGAAGAGTAGCCCCTGCTCGCCACAACTGGAGAAAGCCTGTGTGCAGCAACGCAGACCCAACGCAGCCAAAAATAAATAAAATAAAAAAATTTATAAAAAGAAAAAAATAACTGTTGGGCACATGGGTGTTCACTGCATTAATCTTTATGCTTTTTGCATCTTTTAAATACTTCATAATAAATTTTAGAATTAATACTACAGGAAGAAATTCATATAGCTGCATATATATACATATATATATGATTATTTCTTTGAAATGATTTGCTAGAAATAGAACTACTAGGTATAAATGGGAAAATATATTTAAAATTTTTGATATATATTACTATATTGTCCTCCAGGAAACCTGAAACAATTTATATTCTCACTAGAAGCACAGAAGTGCTTGTTTCAGCTTGCCCTTGCCAACAATGCCATTAGCATCTTTTAAATCTTTGCAAAATTAGGTAAAACAGGTTATCTCCCTATTGTGTTAATTTGAATTCTTTTGATTAGCAGGGAGGAAAACATTTTCATCTTTACTGGTCATTTGTCTTTCTTTTTCCTGTATTGCTTTGCCCATTTTTCTTTTGGTTAGACATCTAGTTATTATTAATCTTTATATATTAAGAATATTTTTCCCAGATGGCAATCTGCTTTGTATTTGTGCTTATGGTGTTTTGATGTTTGGAAGTTTTACTTTTCATATAATGCCAATTACATAAAGTTTTCTTTTGTGATTTTTTTCCTTTACCTGAATGTTTAGAATGGCTGTGTCTTCTATAAAGCCAAATACACACTTATCTACAATTTTTTCTAGCTTGTTGTTGTTTCATGTTTTACGTTTAACTCTGTATGCTATCCATGAATATGGTGTAAAAGCTCTAATTACATTTTTAGCAAAATAATTGGATCATAATATTCCAGCCCCTCCTTCCCTATTTTTAAAATAATGTGTATTTTCCTCCCTGGTGTGAAATGCTCTTTTATCAATTACTAACTACTAGAGTCTATTTCTTCGTTTTTTGTTCTGTACACTTATCTACCTCCTTCTGGAGAGTTCACCCTGCTATTTTATTTATTCCACCTTTACAATGTATTTCAATATCTTGTAGGTCAAGTTGCTTCTTTTTCTAATTCTCCTGGGTTAAATTTCAGATTTCAAATCTTTCAGATTAAATTTCAAATCATTTTGTAAATTTCCAAAATATTCTATTGAGCTTTTGTTTGGAGTAGTATTAAATCTATATATGAATTTGGAAATAATGGGAATCTACACAATATTGATCCTTCCAGTTTAGAAATATAACACTCCATTTATTCCAATTCCATGAATTGCTCTTCAGTTAAGTTTTATAATTTTCTTCATGTATGTCCTATAAGTTTATAATAAAAGTTTATTCCTACATATAAATGAAACTTTAATACATTATAAAAATGGCATTTCTATAAGTATTAGAAAAATACTTAAACACTGAGGTGGAGAAAAACATGTATTCGTCTCATACGATTCACAGAGACAAAACTCAAATGAATTAAGGATTGTAACAAAAAAAAAAAGAAGGCAAAGGAAAGGATACTAGAAGAGAATATATGAAGAGATATTCTAATCTGATTGTAGGGAAGACTTTTTATAACATGACACTAACATTAGAAGCTATAGAGTAAAAAAAAAATGGAATAAACTTTAAAACTACAAATTTTAAACTTTTTAAATTTTGAAAGTATGGCAAAATACACTAAAAACAATAAATAGGTAAATAACAAACTGGGACAATTATCTTTGATGTAGAAAGTGTTTCTCCAAATTAGCAAGATAAACACAAAACAGGACAAGAAAATGCAATAATGGAAAAGGAAACGAAATAGCCAAAAGGCATTTGAAAGATGATTTTACTTATAAATACTGTTAAGACTACAATGAAGTACTACTTTTCTTCTATTATCTCATTACCAAAGATTTTTTTTTTAATCATGATAATAATTAGTGTTAGGCAAAGTTATGAAAAAATAGGCACTTCCACACACTGCCAGGAACCATGAATCGACACTGTCTTCTGGAAGGGCAAACGGTCAGATTTAGCAAAATGTAATGTGTGACTGCATGTTGATCTACCAATTCCATTTTCAAGAATTACAATTAGGAATTGTCCCCCAAGGTGCACAAAGATGTGTATCACAGCACTGTCTGTATACTCATTGAAGCATTGCTTTTCATTTTGAAGAATGAGAACCAAAATAATAATAATAATAATAATTGCCTGAGTCAAGAGAGAAGCCAATTCAGGTGAAGACACATGAGCAGAGGAGTGACAAACTGGACTGTGATGTTAAACCAGCTTTGCATTCTGAAATAATCCCTATTCTGATAAACATTATTCTTTTACTACACTACTGGATTAAATGTGCTGGAATTTTATTTAGCAAACTTTTTCACCTATACTTAAAACTGAGATTTGTTATCGTTTTTAAACTCATTTTAATAGAAAATCAAGATGACATTCATTTTGGTAATTTCACTTGGTCAGTTTTTATCCTAGTTCAGCCTTTGAAGATGGCGAAGTTTATTGTCTGGTTGGTTGGCTGGTTTTGGAGGTAGGACAGCACTGTGCTTAGCCAAGATATATATACGTGTTTCCCAGCTTCTCTTTCAGCTAAGTGACTAAGTTCAAGCCCATGAGTTAAAAGTAAAAGTTCGTGGGAACTTCTGGGGAGGCTTTTTAAAGGAAAATAAAGCAGCTGGGCAGTGTACTCATCTTTCCTTTATTCTTCTTTTTTCCTCTTGCCTGGAATAGGAATGTTACGGTTGAAGGTCCAGCTGTCATCTTGGACCATGAAATAAGCTTGAGAATGGAAAGCAAAATGGTGGAGCAGAAAAACAGAAGGAGCCCGAGTCTTTGATGCCCATGCCATGGAGACGCATGTCCTTGTACTTCTTTTATGTGTGCAATGCTTTTAAACTTTTGTTTGGCTTTCTAAAACGTTATCTCTCATAGTTTTATGTCATCTGGAAACTTGACACACATGTCTTCTTTGGCCCAATTTAATTTTTAATTCCTCCAGGTTAATCCACTATATAATAATACCCTTTGGATATAAATACAATATTTAACTAAGTATGAATTCCAATGGCTATATCATTACCTATCCAATATTTCTACATATTTTCCACCAAGATGGAAAGATATTCTGTCGAATGTCTTGCTAAAGTATAGATAGCTTAGATTTGTTAAATTCTCCACATCTACCTGTGGTGTAATAAGGAATTTGTCTGGTCTTGTCCCAGGTTCCTGGCAGGAAGCTTCAAAAGCCCTTGGAATTTCCTGAGCGATAGGAGTGTCCTTGTTATGCTAATGAGGGGAACTCAGCAGGTTTCCAGATAGCTTTAGGATATGGACTGGTCACCAGAAAGACTAACCACATGATTGGCCTTTTTTGTGCTTTTGGGTTTTCCTCTTTAGTAAGTAAATTGCGTTCCAAATAGGGAGACTCTTCTAACACGTTATCCTGACTTAATTTAAGAAGACAGGATTACGTGAAAAAGAGTAGGTATGATTTGTATGGGCAGCAGAGGATGTTGTTATGTCACACATCTATTTTTAAGAGGGACCAACATATCACTTAGAAAAGTACAGCCTACAAAAGAAAGGGTGGAGTCACACCATCTTGGCCCAAGGGATAATGGCTGTTGTGTGAGGGAAAGAGCTATTTCAAAAATAGTTGATGGCATTGTCCTTTTGTTCCACCATTCCCACCAAGGATTTCTGTCAGACTGCCGAGGAATAAAGATGGTAACAGAAAATCTAAATGAGTTTTCTAGAAAGCTGGTGTCTGGGAAGGAGGTAACTGTCGGTCCTCAGTGGAAACATTGAGACTGACACAGGAAGATGCAGAGAACGTCCCCTGGGTTAAGACCCTGGAGCTGGGGATGCTGACCCACGTCCCCTGACCATCAGATCAGTCCACTTCTGAGCAGTATGCTGAAGACAGAGAACCGCAAGGCCAGCCCCCAGAGCCACGGAAAAGAAAAAAGCACGTGCCACACGGGAGCCGGCAGGGTTGCATTTTTAAGCACGGGTGAACTCTCCTGCAAGTGGGGAATCTGACATTTTTGAAGGGTCCCTGGAATTCCTCCAGTCACGAAAGAGGAGGATGAGCTGGGGAAACAATGAGATCCAGGGAAACAGGTTATAATCCTAAGAGTATTTAAAACAGCTTGGCTTCTTGAAACTAATTCAATCTTAATTAAGTCAATGGTGCCTACAACAGCTCACAGGAAGTATTCCTTTTCCAAATATAGAAAGGATCATGATTATTCCAAAGTTAATTCAAGGACTCACACACATACCAGTAATTGATTGACTGACTGACCTCTCTCTCTCTCTTTTTTTTTTTTTCCTTTTGCAAGGTCTGAAATTTCTTTCACAAGAATTTTCACACAAGATTGAAAGTTATTAAGGCAAAGCTTTGGTGACATCCAGGAACTGACTGCAGGGCCCCCAAGTGAAATGTACTACCTAGGGACATTGAACTTGAGGTCAAACTGGAGTCTAAACTGCAGACAAGAAATGGTATGCACTGATTACTGGCAGCTGTAGGTCATCTCTCTCTCCTCTGAGAATTTCCTTAGACTCTGTCCTCTTAGCCCTATCTATGTGGTATTATAATTTATTTATAATTCTCATCTCCTCTCTCAGGCCTTAGTAAGGTAGCACATTGAAGGCAGGTTCTAGAACTGAATGTCCTCATACTCCCTTTCAGGTGAGAAGTCCAAATTGTTTACAGCCAACGTATATTATTATAGCATATTTTGGTTCACCTGCCGTGTATCAGCGTTGGCTATATTTACATGAGATGAACACATCTCTCTAACACACTCAGCAAAAACATTAGTCAAATTACTTTATATGGACCAAATATCCAAATCAAACAATGGCGTCCCTTTCACTTTTCAACTATTTCTACTGTGGCTATGGCTTTTGTCAAACTGAATTTAAAAATGCACATCAGAGACTTTTTCAGTGATGATAAATCAATATGAGAGCTTCTGTTGATAGCGATCATTATTATATTTATTTTTATAGAGGCTGAAAGATCACTGCAGGGTGGTGCCTAATATTATTGGGATACTCACACAATAACTTTAGTTAACTTGATTTCTATATCGTCCATCCAGTTAGACTTAGCGGTTCAAGGTCTCCCAAGTTCCATTTGATGTGGACATTTTGGTCACCAGGATTTCACAGCTTGGTATGCTTTCCCTCTTCCACCCCCCCTGCATAAACCCCACTTATCCTCCAAGGCCTGTTTCCAGTTCCACCCACAGGAAACCCCTTTCCCACTAACCAGGCTATACTAAGCTGCCCCGTGCCTGAACTCTCGCTCACACAGTGTGTCTCCTAATAGCCCTCTGACCGTTCCGTGTTATGTTGATGTTGTCTCCCCAGTGGATCATAAACTTTCTGGTACCTATCTGCTCCACATCCTAGCACAATGCTGGACTTCCTTTTGCGCCCCCCAAAATATTTGTCCACTGACCGTGGTCAGAAGCCACAGTACACAGTTGGGGTGGGGGAAAAATGAAAAGCAGTAGGCAGATCTCAGAGATGGTTAAATTTCGATTCAATCTAAACCTTTCTGTTTCTTTAAAAATGAGTAGCCCAGTCTTTGGGTCTGGAGCTAGGAGATTGGTCCGCTGGGCCTCCGAATTCAGGGTGTTATTGCTTGTCTGGCTTTCCTGGGATTTAACTTTGGGAAGACGGATTACAGTGTGTTCCTAATACACTCTACAGCCTATTGATTTTATATGTCATCAATGTATACTGTATGTCTACACTATTACCGGGAGAAGCAGGAGGTACGTGTAGTTATGCCACTGCCGCCGCCCGTCATCCCATGCTGTGCCCTATGGGAAGCCACTGATTCTTACACTTGGAGCTGGGACAATGCAACTTAATCAGACTGACAGGAAACAGGCAGCAATTACAGTGTGTGGTTACATCTGCTGGGTTCCACTTCACTGAAGGAAGAGTTATCTCAATTTTAATGTACGTCCCCTTTTCATGTTTCATTTAACCTCTGCTGTGTTATTAAACACATCCAAATATAATGACATTCATTAAAGAAGAAAAAGAGGACAGTTGGGATATTTGGGCCTGTATCTCCTATATTTGTAACTTAATTGCATCATTTTTGCTTCTCTTCAACATCTCCCCCTGGTGAATAACTAATTCAGGATATAGGTATTTAAATGGCGAGTTGGGGACTGGCTGTTTAAACATCTACATCAACACAGAGTTCAGCTACAATGAAATGTCCCTCAATCATTTGTCTGTTTTTACTAGGAGTGTTTCTCTTTTCATAAACATTCTTTCTCAATGTGTCAAAATAGCTAGTTTACCCATTACTGCAGTGCACATAAACTGCTTTCAAAGCAGCTCAGTGAAATTCCCCAGGAATGTATTTGGACTATGACCCGCGAGACCTTTAGAACTTAAACTAGCAGGTTGCTTGTGTGCTGGTCCACCCTAAAACCAGAGCCCCATCAGCGAGCCAAGCCTGCTGACCTGAGATGCAGGACCCATTAAACCGTTCATTTCTGCAAGACAAATGTGATGACACAGCAGGCTGAGCTGGGTTTTTTCCTCCCCCTTTCTACTTTGATTCTCTGATCCCCTATATTTCTTCGAGCTCCAGTTTTATAATTGCATCTGAAGTATTTAGTAAATCTTCCTGAGAATTAAGTGTCCATCAGAGATTAATTGTGACCTCCCAATGCACACTCTTCCCTTGCACAAGTTTCCAGAGAAGTAACAGAGATACCATACTGGGCTTCCACTTAAACTCTTAAAATATTATTTGACCAGGAAGAAATTGCAGATGTTTGGGGATGGGGGCTGTTGGGGAAATGGAGAAAAATGGTAACAGTTAAAGACATGCTTCTATATAAACAGATGTTTAGGCCAAAACCTCCAGTGCCCAATTTTTTTTAATTCTTTGTCTTCTTTCTTTAAAGAGTAATCTAATCGAAATGCTACCGGCATGTCCATCATGAGTAACAAACAGGTTGCTGTGAACTAAGATGACACATGACACAAAGCGATACGACAAAGAGGTTATGTTTTCAGTGAGCTAACAATGTAGTTGAATCAAAAACAAATACAGAAAAAGATAAGACAGGGCTCAAAGAGGTTCCTATCAGGGTTGTGGCACACTCTAAGGCTTATGTCCATAGGTGGATGAACCAGAGAAAGCTGTGGTCCCTGAGATCTGCTTTGGGATAAAAAGAACCTGTTGTCCAGCCAGGAGCACTTAAATAGGCCTCCTGAATTTATATCACCAGCATCCATGCTGATTATTGTTCATTCTCCTGCCACATGGTTGTGAATAGGTTAAGTAGTACTCCTGGATAAAAGAGTTCAATGAAAGCAACACTGTTTCACTCCTGCTTCACTTCTGTGCTCATTACAGGACCATGATCATCATTAAAAAGACAGAATTAATACCATTAAGAGAAAAGAGGACCCAAGCTTGAAGCAATGATTGCAACTAGCCATGTTGACTGTACTCAGATCTCCAGGCCCAGATAAATTCTATCCTGGATACCCAAAGTACTTGCAAGGGTCATTGCAAAGCCAATGTCAAAAGGCTTTGAAAAGTAATGGAGAGGAGGAGAGATATGAAAGCAATACATGGAAATATAGTCCTGTCTTCCAAGAAAAAATGGGGCAGGGAGGAGAAGAAAAAAGGTAAATTTCAGGAACTATTAGACTGGTGAGTTTAATGCTTATCTTCATTAATACTTTCTAATGAATTATTAATAGTTGATTTGAAGAGAAGAATAATTTTGAAGAGAAGAAGTGATCACTGGGGGCTAAGACAGGTTCACCAAGAACAAGTAAATCCAAGAATGAGATGCTACTTCACACCTATTAGAATGGCCAAAATATGGAACACTAAAAATAGCAAATTCTGGCAAAGTTGTAGACTGACAGGAACCCTCACACAATGTGAGTGGGAATGCAAAATGATACAGCCAATTTGGAAGACAGTCTGGTAGTTTCTTACAAAACTACATGTACTCTTCCCATATGATCCAGTAATTGTGCTCCTTGGTATTTATCCAAAGAAGTTGAAAACTTATGTCCACATAAAAACCCACCCATGGATGTTTACAGCAGCTTTATTCATAATCGCCAAAGCTGGGAAGCAACGAAAATGTCCCAGAGTAGGTGAATGGGTAAGTAATCTCTGGTACATCCAGACAATGGAATATTATTCAGCGTTAAAAGAAATGAGCTATCAAGCCATGAAAAGACATGGAGGAATGAGCCTTAAGTGCATATGACTAAGTGAAAGAAGCCAATCTGAAAGGCTATGTACTGTGTGATTCTAACTCCATGACATTCTGGAAAAGGCAAAACTATGGAGACAAAAAGATGAGTGGTTGCCAAGGGTTAGAGGAAGGGGAGAGGGATAAATAAGTAAAACACAGATGATTTTTTTGGACAGTGAAACTACTCTGTGTGATACGATAAAGGTGGATACATGTCATTATACATTTTTCCAAGCCCACAGGACGTACACCAAGAGCGGACTCTAATGTAAACTATGGACTTGGAGGGATTATGATGTGGCAGTGTGGGTTCACTGACTGCCACAAATGCACCACTCTAGTGGGGGGCGTTGATAAGGGGGCAGGCTGTGCATGTGTGGGCAGGGGCAGAGTTCCCAGGACTCTCTATACCTTCCTCTCAATTTTGCCATGAACCTCAAACTGCTCTAAAAAGGAAAAGGAAGGGAACGAAGGAAGGAGGGTATAATGGAGAGAAGGAAGAAGGAGAGGAAAAAAGTTAAAGAAGAGAGAGAAGGAAAGAAGGGAAAGAAGAGGGAGTCTTCCCTTAGCCTAGCCTGGCTCTCTGATTCTTTCATTTACTTCTGCTTAATTTTTACCTCTAATTTGTATATTTTCTAGGCTGTGTGCATATAATGCGCCTTTATTTTAGTTCTCTAGTCTCCTCAGTAAGCTACCCCTCCTTACTTATCCTCATGCCCCCTAAGAACCTACAGAGTCACACTAGACTCCGTGCTGCTGTGATACTGTAGGTTGCATTTTCTCTTCCCTTAGCTACGCTACATAAACCCACCCACGTGCTGATGTAAAAGAGAAGACTGCTCACCTGTGTTCTCCTTACCTCGATCATCCATGGTTGACAGAAATTTGGCATGAGAACCACTGTCTTCCTGCAACAATATCCATCCTCTCTGCTCTGTGCTTGTTTTTCTTCCACTCTCTCTACCTCCGTGATTCCTGTCACATCTTTTACGTTTCAGCTTTCTTTTTAAGAAACAGTCATTTTTCCTCCCCTCATTTATCCCTGACCTTGCAAAAGCGCTTTAAAAAATGTTATTTCCTGGGCTTCCCTGGTGGCGCAGTGGTTGAGAGTCCACCTGCTGATGCAGGGGGCATGGGTTCGTGCCCTGATCCGGGGGGATCCCACATGCCGCGGAGTGGCTGGGCCCGTGAGCCATGGCTGCTGGGCCTGTGCGTCCGGAGCCTGTGCTCCGCAACGGGAGAGGCCACAGCAGTGAGAGGCCCGCGTACCGCAAAAAAAAAAAAAAAAAAGTTACTTCCTGGCACACAGTACTTCTTTACATTTAGCTTTTCTCCCACTTATTCTTGCTCACGTTTCTGATTCTGATGTGAATTTTGGCTTTTTTCTCACAATTCCAAATGATGTCATTAAAGGCAGAAGACCAATATACTTACTATCCACGCCACCAAACTTGCCTTTTCTCTCTGTCTTTCCTGTGCCTCGGCTTCTCCCCTTGGCCCTCTAGCTTCCATTCTGCTGTGATGAGTTGTCCTGTTCTCATTCCTACCGCCATCTCCTCTTGGACCCTGCAGTGACAGGCAATCCACCCTCTGCCCAGACAGCCCCTCATCCTGTGTGCATTACACATGGGGAGGCAAAATCAATTCAGTCACAACTAGCATTGCTTTAAATGAAAAAAAAAATGTAATATAGTATAAAGGAAAGAAATGAAAAAGAAAGCATCAGAGTACATCACAAGAGTTAAATATTGTTCCGTGAAAGATTGCTTTAGAGATTTATATGCGGGCTGTGGGCTGTGCCTTAATTGTGCAGAAGTGTATTTCCTAATAGAGATCATGGGCAAAACTGTTTGAAAACATTATTCAACCCTATACTCTTTTTTTTTTTTTTTTTTTTTTTTTTTTGCGGTATGCGGGCCTCCCACTGCTGTGGCCTCCCCCGCCGCGGTGTGCTCCGGACGCGCAGAGCTCAGCGGCCATGGCTCACGGGCCCAGCCGCTCCGCGGCATGTGGGATCCCCCCGGATCGGGGCACGAACCCGTGTCCCCTGCATCGACAGGCGGACCCTCAACCACTGCACCACCAGGGAAGCCCTCAACCCTATACTCTTATCTGACCTAAGTCATTGTTGTGTTTCTTTTCCTTCCCCTTTTTAAATCCCAGATCTCTCCATTTTGTTGAAATCTACCCAGCGAGTTCATCCTCAATGCTCCTGCGCCCTCTTTCTCATTTGCACATTCCTTACGTGTGAGAAGGATCAATGGTTCTGAAGCAACAGCACAGCCTGGCATCTAGTTGATGCCCAATAAGTGCTTGCGGACGAAATGAAGGAAATGAATGAGTGGGTGGAGGTAGCGGTGGATTTACAGCAAAGCAGATGAAACAAACTTCAAGGTCTCTTACTTGTAGCAATTGCTTCTAGAGTCCTATAACCCACATCATATTTGTAAGTTGTATTATTTTTCTGAAAGAATGTTCTCCCAACTTTGTGTACGTTTCAGGTCCCGTAAAACCTGGTTCTGCTGCCGGGTGGATGGATAAAGTCCCTTCACTAAAGCAAAATATTCTCAAGTTCAATCTAAAGGGAATGTTTTCCCCCACAGGCGTTTGAATCAGCTGGATGAAGCATAGCAGTACCATCACTCTCAGGAGGGAATATTCTGTATCACTCTGCATCCTCTATCCCCATTTTCTATTTTGCAAACGATGCTCTACATGGTGCAAATCTCGTGGCTCTCTGCAGAGCACTGGCTGGGAAGGTTCCCACCCTGCCTCGGTGGCCACTCCCTCTGCCCTGAAGCAGGGACAGGACAGGACTCCTGAGCAGGCAGAGCTGCAAAGCTCGCAGGTGAGGCCACCAGTGCCCCTGAGTTGTAGCCTCTGTGCTGTCAGCACCCACTCGGCTCGAGAAAAGCCTCTTCTGGACCTAAAGGCAGCAGCTGTGCCTGAGGATGAAGCAAGGGTCCCTGCAAAGAGGGAAAGCCTGACCCCCAGTGAGGCCATGGCTGGTCCCCACTCCCTCCTGGAGAGACACCAGGCATGTGGTATGATTAGCTTAGAATTCGAACTGAAAGGAATTTGAGCTGGAGGGAAACTTGGAGACTGTCCAGGTCATCCCCCTGTTTTACGGGTGAGAAGACCCAGGCCAGGACATTTAAGAAACTTGCTTAGGATCTCACACGTTTGGAGACCAAGACCAACGAGACCGTATCTCCTCTGGCTGACTCACTATTATTTCGCATACATGAGTAGTCCTCAAAGTGGTCCCCAGACCAGTAACATCAGCATCACCTGAGAAACTGTTAGAAATGCATATTCTCCTCTCCCATCCCAGTCTCCTTCATCAGAAACTTTAGGGGTGCAAGCCAAGATTCATCCTGGTGCTTCCTCAAGTTTAAGAATTATTGCACTACACAAGATTCCCACTCCTTAAAGGAACCATGTGCCTGATAATGGAATTCCTGACACTGATCAAATAGAAGTGAGTTATTTAGGTCAAGCAGTTCTTTTTTTTTTTTTTTTTTTTTTTTTGGTACGCGGGCCTCTCACTATTGTGGCCTCTCCCATTGCGGAGCACAGGCTCTGGGCGCGCAGGCTCAGTGGCCATGGCTCATGGGCCCAGCCGCTCCACGGCATGTGGGATCTTCCCAGACTGGGGCACGAACCAGCGTCCCCTGCATCGGCAGGCGGACTCTCAACCACTGCGCCACCAGGGAAGCCCAAGCAGTTCTTTTAATATCATCCTTATGTAGAAATTTCCCGCAAAACTAACCTCTTTGACACTGGGATTTCTACTCTTAGAGATTCATTTCTTTAGTTAAAATGTTACTCTAAAAATTTCTGTTTAAAGGCATAGGTAAGGCAGTAAACAGTAAAAATTTATCATTTGAGAATAGATAAAAATAATAACAACTCTTACTGAATTCTTATTAAGAGCCAGGCCACACACAATATGAGAAATTTTATAAATAAATAAATTATATATATACATATATATATATATATATAAAATACAAATAAAAAAGCAGTCAGAATATAAAAGGTTAGTTTAACCTTTTATAAGGCCAACATCTAAAGGACAGATAAGGAATAATGAAAAGAGACAGGGCTGGGGATCATACAAGGTGCTGATTCCAGATCCCAGCCCAGAGGGCTAAGAACCCATGGGAAGTTCCCTAAGAGAGAGTCTGGGTCACCAGGAAACAAGATGAGGGCCAAAGTATTCAGTGGAAGATGTTCAGGGAGCATCTGGGACGCAAGAGCTGGAGGCAGAAGGGAGCTACTGTGTATGGTTGTATACGCTGCACACTACACAATTCCAGAGGACAGTAGCCACGTAGACAAGATGCAAAGTGGTGACACTGAGGCAAAATTTCAGGTACTTCAAACATTCCTGGCCACTGGCTTTTCCCTTAGGGTTGAGCCCTGCAGTTGGAATGCCATGAGGTGTCACTGGGACTTGAGAGTTGTGGCCACAGCAGTCTCACTCAGGCTGAGTGATTTGGTGTGAGGTTTGTTGATTTCCTACACTCATTAAGAAAAGGGTTGAAAGCTGACACTCCCAACCTTTCTGCCCCTGAGCCTCACTGCTTGTGCTCCTTGAAGAAAAGAGCCATGAAATGGTGGTGTGATTTTTTTTGCTTTTGCTTTGTTTTATAAGTGAATTTAAATGTCATTCATTTACAGAATGACTGAAAGCTTCCCTGCAGTCTCTGAAAAGACATAAGACCTCCTGAGTCGACCAGAAATAACCTGGATATCAAAGATCTAGTCTGGGAATTGCCAGGAGCTAAAGCAGGACATCAGCTACCTTGGACGTGGGCACTATCCATCTGAAGCTCAAAATTATCGATTTATTATATTTTAGGTTTTGAAATAACCTGTGAAACACTGTTATTTCTTTATGCGATTGTCATTTTCCTCTAAGTTAGAAACACAGGGGATTTTATTTGTTCAAACAGGTTCCAAAACAACTCAGCATTCTGCAGACCCCAAGTCAGATGCTTGTGCTGCAGGTTAGAGATGGTAAAACATAGACAGTTCAAGATTCAGAAGAAAGAAACCAATGCATAGAAAGGGCCAAAAAGACGTATAAGGAAACCAAAGGTGAAAAGTCAGGAAAAGAATTTGGGAGACTGGATATCAAAGGAAGATGTGCGGAATTAGGAGACGAGCTTGTAGCAAATGGTAATGGGTACCACACAAAGGCTAGGGATTGCTCTTGCATCCCCACTAGAACTTACTTGGTTACCTAGTGTTCCTTATCTGCTTTTATTATTACTACGACTCATGATAATAATAGTTTAGGAGGTCACTTTCATCTCCAGTTTCTTTAACCTCATAAGAAGAAGAAGAACAGCCACCACTTAGCATTCATTGCATGCCAGGAACTGCCTGACACGTGTTAATGAAGTCAGTCCTCACAACCACCTTGTGAGCTAGGTGCTCTTGAACAGAAGCTGTGCTTGTCACCATGGCGCCGCACTGCCTACACCCTGCTACCCTGCATGGGAGAAACAGCAGTGCTATCCCTGAATCCTGTACAGACGCACAGGAAGTAACTTCCACCTTGACAATGTAGAACAAACTTGCCTCTTTGACAACTACCGGTCAAGAAAAGATCCCCACAACACTGCTTTGTGTCTTAAAATGAAGGAATACCTACTTCTGATTATTGATTAAGATCCATTCCATATCAACTCACTGTCATAAAACTGAGCATTTGAGATCAAGATTGTATGAGTTTGCTAGGGCTCCCGTGATAAAGACTGGGTGGCTTGAACAACAGAAACTTATCTTCTCCCAATTCTGGAGGCTGGAGGTCTGAGATCAGAGGGTCAAGCAGGGTTGGTTTCTTCTGAAACCTCTCTCCCTGGCTTGCATATGGCTGTCTTCTCTCTGGGTCTTCACTGGGTCTTCTCTCTGTACATGTCTGTGTCCTAATCTCCTCTTTTGGTAAGGACACCATCATATTGGATTAGGGGCCATCTTAATGATCTCACTTTAACTTAACGACCTCTTTAAAGATCCAATGTCCAAATACAGTCACATTCAGAGATACTAGGGGTTAGGACTTCAACATATGAATCTGGTGGGGGTCAAAATTCAACCCATATAAAGGTCTCTGTGATAAATGGATTCATTTTCTCTTCCTTGCATCAGAATTTAGAAGCCGTGTCTGCACCTATGAACATTTGCTAGAATCAGAGCCCCTAACGCCATTGTCATTTTTATTACCTTCAGTCAGCAGTCACTGCCCTTATTTCATGCCTGGTGTCGGGTAAGGAGCTCACCGTAGTTCCCAAAGTAGATCATACGCCCATTACGTCATTGTCTGGTAAACATCTACTGGTATAAGGAGCCTCATTTTAAAATCTTTCAATTTTATGTTAAATATAAGCTCTAACCAGATCCTAACTTCTATCTTTATGAGGAAGTCATATGTTAGAAGCCAACACGAAAGGAAACTCCTTTATTTGAAATTAAAAGAATTCATTTTGTTTTACTTCTTTAGTGATTTACATTGTCCTGGATTAGTCACTCTAACTGAGATATTTTTGCAGGGGACACTATCTAAGAATAACACGCTGCTTATTCAAATTATGGCAGCACTAACAGGTCACACTCAGGTAAGTATATTCAGACAAATCTAATTTAAAGAATCACACAGTACCATACACTGAGTTATAATTTGCTCCAAAAATGTTTACTAAAAAATAGACCAGGGACAATTCATATAATAGACACCTAATCGTTAACTTTTAACTATCCAAGGTATTCAGGAGTCAAATAAATTATTTTACAAAGTAATGCATGGCACATTGCCTTTTGTGCCTTTTAAAATTTAGTTACATAAACCTGCTAAATGAAATGGATATTTTGCATATATTTCAAGCATTTGAGAAATGACCAGTGTCTGAAATTTGGATGTCACATGAACTGGACTTTAAGCTAAGGTGTCTGACAAATCTATGGCAAAATTACTTGGTAAAATGACTGCACTGAACTTAAACTAATTCCAAATTAAACCTAAAACTTAAAAAAAACCAAAAACCCATCAAATCCTGTGATTTGCAATAAACTCTACATACTCTCGAATTCTGTAAAATGCAAAAAAATTGATCTCTAATAAGGAGCAGCTGGGATACACTGACTTAACTGGGAGCATGAAAGAGGATATGACCTGAAAGGGTAAATCTGTTCAAAGGAATTGAAGTCCCCTTGACTGGATTATTATAATGATTCATATATTAATACTTCAAATTTTGATATACATTCATGATAACTGTGGAATTATAAAAAGAAGATTAAAAATAAATTGATTTAAAATCCAAAAAGTTCTAAAGAATGTGTAAAAAAAAACTAAAAAGAAAAAATTTTAAAAAGTAAAAAATAAACTAAAAAGGCAATGGAGCATACTATTTGAAAAGCTGGCAAAAGAAACCTAAAAAAAATGCAAAAAAGTTGGCAAAGTAGAAAATTTACTTTGAAAAGATCATAAAGGAGTCAATACTAACCGAATGAATGTATATTTGGAATACAGAAATTTGGCTCCTAATAATGAAGCATATTTTTGTATACTAAATATTTCATGAGAAAATTAAACCACCCTATATCGATTAGCAACCTCCACATAGAATATTCCTTGAGCTACTGCTATGAAGACAGAATGAAAACCAATCGACGAAAACTTAACAGAACCTGTTAAAACCATCCCATTCAACGTGAATTGCTATAAACAACAGTTAAATGAAACATTCTGGCTAAGTATCTAAGTTCAGCAATTCGATCACTAAGCAAGTTGATTGGGTGCATTTTGATCTAGAATCAAAAAAGAGACCCTTCCTGTCTAGTTCACTCTAACATTTCTGGAGCATTCTCTCCTGGTTATCTCAACCCTAAGCCAAATTCTCGGATTCTTTTCCTCTTGACACAACTCTATGATCCCAAGAATTACAGAGTTTGAATTTCGTCCCATAACAGAAGGACAGAGGCTTGGACTTGGATTTGTGTTGATTAAAAAATATTTATATATAACCACTTCACATTCACTAAGGTGGCCATAATCAAAAAGACACACAGTAACAAGTATAGAAGACGTGCTGAATTTGGAACTCTTGTTCATTGTTGGTGGGGAATATAAAACGGTGCAGCCACTTTGGAAAGTAGTTTGGAAGTTTCTCAAAATCTTAAACATAGGGTTACCATTTGATTCAACAGCTACACTCCTAATAGCCAAGAGAAAACATATGTCCACATAAAAAGTTGTGGGCTTCCCTGGTGGCGCAGTGGTTGAGAGTCCGCCTGCCGATGCAGGGGACACGGGTTCGTGCCCCGGTCCGGGAGGATCCCACATGCCGCGGAGCGGCTGGGCCCATGAGCCATGGCCGCTGAGCCTGCACGTCCGGAGCCTGTGCTCTGCAACGGGGGAGGCCACAACAGTGAGAGGCCCGCGTGCCGCCAAAAAAAACAAAAAACAAAAACAAAAAGTTGTACCTGAATATTCATAGCAGCATTATTCCCAATAGCCTCAAAGTGGAAACAACCCAAATGTCCAACTAATGAATGGGTAGACAAAATGTAGTAAATCCATATAACGGAATGGTACTCACCCATAAAAAGGAATGAAGTATTGATCCATGATATAGCATAGAGAAAACTTGAAAACATTGAACTACGTGAAAGAAGTTGGTAACATTGTATGATTCCGTTTATAAGAAACGTCCAGAATTGACAAATCCTAAGAGATAGGAAGTAGATTAATAGTTGCCCGAGACTGAGAGTAGGGGAATGAGGAGTAACTGTTAATGGGCACGGGGTTTCTTTTGGGGTCATTTAGTAAGTGTTCTAAAATTAAATAGTGGTAATGTTTGCACAACTCTGTGAATATATTAGAAACCGTTGAGTTGGACACCTTAAAATGATTAATTTTATGATATGTGAACTACAACTCAATAATTCTGAGCTATATATACACATACATATATACACATATACACATATATGATTATTTCTTTCATATTTGAGTTTAGGGACTAAGATATATTTACATATATAATTTGATGGAAATGAGACTATACTATTCGCCCTTTTTTTCTAACATGGCATTTCATTTCACTCAAAAATATGGCTTGGATATTTTTCCCTGTTAATGAATATATATACATGTATATATATATATATAAAATGATATATATGTATAAACATCATACATATGTATAAAACATCATATATATATGAAAAATTATTTTAAATACCTCTACAGTATACTATTGTGAAATCCTACCATGATTGCTTACCCATTTAAATCATTCCCAGTGTTTTAGTATTGTAACAACACAGTAATGGATACACACACGTGTGAATATATACATACACACGTGCGCACATGTATACTTGTGCACTTCTTTGATTATCTGCTGAAGAAAAAAATCTCCTAGATAAATTTCCACAAGTGAGAAGGTATTGCTCAGTAATACACCGTATTTGTTGGTTTATTTTTTCTCTTCATCTTTTGACCCCCTTCACCCATTTCTTCCACCCCTTACCCCCTGCTTATGGCAATTACCAATCTGTTCTCTGTATCTAGGAGCCTCTTCTTCTTTTTTACATTCCACATGTAAGAGAGATCATATGGTTTTCATCTTCCTCTGTCTGACTTATTTCACTTAGCACAATGCCCTTGAGGTCCAATACACGTTGGTATAAATGTCAAGATTTCAATCTTTTTATGGCTGAAAAATATTCCATTGTATATTTACATACAACAATTTCTTTATCTATTTATCCATCAGTGGGCACTTAGGTTGCTTCCATAGCGTGGCTATTGTAAATCATGCTGCAATGCACATGAGGGTGCATATATCTTTTCAAGTTGGTGTTTTCATTTTCTTTGGGTAATACCAAACAGTGGAACTGCTGGGTAGTTCATATGGTAGTTCTATTTTTAATTTTTTGAGGAACCTTATACTGTTCTCCATAGTGGCTGCACCAGTTTACATTCCCACCAATAGTACACGAGGGTTCACTTTTATTCATATCTTGGTCAACACTTGTTATTTCTTGTCTTTTTGATAATAGCCACTTAAAAGATGTAAGGTGATATCTTATTGTGGTATTGATTTGCATTTTTCTGATGATTAGTGATGTTGAGCATCTTTTCATGTGTCTGTTGGCCACCTGTATGTCTTCCTTGGAAATATGTCTGTTCAGATCTTCTGCCCATTTTTAAATCAGACTGTTTTTTTGCTATTGAGTTGTATGAGTTCTTCATATATTTTGGATATTAGTCCCTTATCAGATATATGATTTGAAAATATTTTCTCCCATTTAGTAGGTTGCTTTTTCGTTTTGTTGATGGTTTCCTTTGTTGTGCAAAAGCTTTTTAGTTTGTTGTAGTCCCACTTATTGGTGTTTGCTTTTGTTGTCAGATTCAAAAAAATCATCACCAAGACTTATGTCAAGGAGCTTACCGCTTATGTTTTCTTCTAGGATTTTTAGAGTTTCAAGTCTTTAATCTATTTTGAGTTATTTTTTGTGTATGGTGTAAAATAGTGGTTGAGTTTCATTCTTTTGCACATGGCTGTCCAGTTTTTCCAACACTGTTTACTGAAAAGACTGTTTTTACTGCATTGTATATTCCTGACTCCTTCATTGTAAATTAATTGATCATATATGTGTGGGTTTATTTCTGAGATCTCTATTCTATTCCATTAATCTATGTGTCTTGTTTTATGCCAATACCATACTGTTTTAATTACTATGGCTTTATAATTTGGTTTGAAATCAGCATGATGCCCCCAGCTTTGTTTTTCTTTCCCAAGATTGCTTTCTCTATTCAGGTTTTTTCATGGTTCCATACAAATTTTAGGATTATTTCTTCTATTTTTTTGAAAAATGCAATTGAAATTTTGAAAGGAATTGCACTGAATCTGTAGATGCCTTTGGGTGTAATGGACATTTTAACAATATTAATTCTTCCAAACCATGAGGACAGAATATCTTTCCATTTCTTTGTTTCTTCTTCAATTGCTTTCATTAATGTCCCGTTTTCAATATACAGGTCTTTCACCTCCTTGGTTAACTTTATACCTAGGTAGTTTATTTCTTTTAATGTGGTTGTAAATGGGATTCTTTTCATTTCTCCTTCTGATTGTTCATTGTTAGTGTATAGAAATGCAACAGATTTTTGTGTATTGGTTTTGTATCCTGGAACTTTACCAAATTTGTTTATTAGTTCTACCAGTTTTTTTTGATGGAGTATTTAGGGCTTTCTATATATAGTATCATGTCATCTGCAAATAATGACAGCTTTATATCTTCCTTTCCAATTTGGATTCCTTTTATTTGTTTTTCTTGCCTAACCACTCTGATTAGGACTTTCAATACCATGTTGAATAAAAGTGGCAAGAGTGGGCATTTTTGTCCTGCTCCTGATCTTAAGGGAAATGCTTTCAGCTTTTCACTGCTAAGTATGATGTTAGTTGTGGACTCATAACATACAGATTTTATTATGTTGAGGTACACTCCCTCTATACCCACTTGGTTGAGAGTTTTTATCATAAATGGATGTTAAATTTTGTCACAGCTTTTTCTGCATCTATTGAGACGATCATATGATTTTTATCTTTCATTTCGTTAATGTGGTGTATCACACTGACTGATTTGTGGATGTTGAACCATCCCTGCATCCCTGGAATAAGTCCCACTTGATCATGGTGTATGATCCTTTTAATATATTGTTGAGCATTTTTGCATGTATGTTCATCACAGAACTGGCCCATAATTTTCTTTTGCTGTGTCACCCTTGTCTGGTTTTGGTATTAGTGTAATGCTGGCCTTGTAAAATGAGTATGGAAGGATTCCCTTCTCATCTATTTTTTGGAAGTGTTTGAGAAGGACTGGTATTAATTCTTTAATAAAAGAATGTTTAGTAGAATTCACCAGCAAAGCTATCAGGTCCTGAACTTTTGTTTGTTGGGAGGTCTTTTTTTCAGTACTCGTTCAATCTCCTTGCTAGTAATCAGTCTCTTCAGATTTTCTGTTTCAACGTGATTCAGTCTTGGTAGGTTGTCCATTATGTTGACATATAATTATTCGTAGTGTTCTCTTATGATTATTTGTGTCTCTGTGGTGTTGGCTGTAACTCTTCCTCTTTCATTTTAAATTTTACTTATTTGAGTCCTCGTTTTTTCCTGGTGAGTGTAGCTAAAGGCTTGTCGATTTTGCTTTACCTTTTCAAGGAATCACACTTCAGTTTTATTGATTTTCTTTACTGTTTTCAGTCTCTGTTTCATTTATTTCTGCTCTAATCTTTCTTATTTCATTTTTATACTAACTTTGGTCTTTGTTTGTTCTTCTTTTTCTAGTTTCTTGAGGTGTATAAAGTTAGGTTGTTTATTTGACACTTTTCTTTTTTCTTGAGGTAGGCATTCATTGCTATGAACTTCCCTCTTAGAACTGCCTTTGCTTCATCCCACAAATTTTGGGTTTTATTTGTCTCAAGGTATCTTTTTATTTCTCTTTTAATTTCTTCTTTGACCCACTCAGTAGCATGTTGTTTAATCTCCACATATTTGTGAATTTTTCCAATTTTTTTCATGTAGTTAACTTCTAGTTTCATACCATTGCAGTCAGAAAAGCAGCTTGATATGATTTCAATCCTCTTAAATGTATTAAGAATTGTTTTGTGCCCTAACATATGATTTATCATGAAAAATATTCCATGTGCACTTGAGAAGAATGTGTATTCTGTTGCTTTTGAATGGAAATATTCTATATTTATTTGTTTAGTCCATCTGGTATAACATGTCACTTAAGGTCAATGTCTCCTTATTGATTTTCTTTCTGGATGATTATTCACCAATCTTCCATTCTTACAGTTGTTCTTGGTCAATTCTGTAGTCAGCCACCCTAGGTTTGATTGTTTCCGGCACAACCTCTCTGAGATTCCACTTTTTCATTTGTAAAGTGGGATGAGAATTGAACAGAACAAGTCATTTGAAGTGCCTAGCACTGTGTCCAACCACCCAAGGCCCTGAAAAATATGCTTCCTCTCTTTAGTCATCCCTCTGCCCCCTTCATCTTTGCAACCTGCATATAATAGATATATGATAAATATTTGATGATTGGCTAAGTTAAGTCTAGTCATATGTAAATGTGCATAGTCCTGTAGGCTCAGTTAAGGAAACTGAGCAATTAGTGTATTCACGAGTGTCCCTTCATCATCTTCCATTCTGGAGCAACTGGTAACTGATGCATGAGAGGCAACGTCAAGCTTTGTGTTGACAGGTGCACAGCCTGCACAAGCAGTCCAAGACTTGAATAGCAGTGTCAGCACTAGACACCCAAGATGACAATTGAGAAAAAGAACAAACAACTCCAGGGGAAAGATGTCCTTAAAAGTGGTGAGCAGCAGCGTCAACAAGCAAGTGGATATAAAGGAATCAATCACTCAATCACCACTGATAGCCGGCATTGTCTGGGGGGATATTATCTGTTGGATGCAGCTGTGCAGAGGTGATCTCAAGACCCGCTTTGAATTCCCAGGTCTGTCTCAGACCCTTTCTCTAGTCTAAAGAAAAATCATTTCACCTCCTTTTTGCTTTCAGCTCCATTAATAACAGCTCACCATTACTAAGCATATACTATGTGCCAGGCATGGTTTGATTTTAATGATAGCCTTAAAAGGTAGGTACTTTTAACTGTTCCAATGGTATAAATGAGGAAACTGAGTCACAGGAAAGTTTAGGATCTTGCTCAAAGCTAGGACTGAAATCAGGACAGCTTATTTGCAGAGTTCTTGTGCATAAATCCTTAACTTTATTGTCTCTCACGCTCTAGAAGGATGAGTAAAACTGTTCAAAAATTAGCAAAGCAAATTTGTTATTGAATGTTTGGACTCATGTTCAGATTCCTTGCTTTTAAAGACTGAACAACGTTACAATTGTCATGTGTCAGGTGTAGAATAACTTCCTCAAGTGCTTTTAACTGAAAGCATGTTCTTGATGCGTTTCATTCTGTTAGATGAAGTGACCTAACATTTCCTTAATGCTATCTTGAAAATTATGAGTCATTATGACCATACATTGCTCATCTCGAGCTGGCAAGTGCCCAGAATAGTTTTATATATTCTCACAGGGCTAGAAGCCAGCCCTCCTTCTACTCAGCAGAACACGAAAGCTCCAAGACTAGGTACAACACCAGTGCACACCTGCATGTCATCAGCGAAGTCATTAAGTGAGCAGACAAGAACAGCCTGCCATCACGTCTGCTTATTGTCAACGCTGAAGAGGTATTGACAGTGTTGAGACAGGCTGTCACTGGAGGAAGCTGAGACCGAATCAACAACCAGCAGAACATCCACCCTGATGGAACCTGTTCCTTGAGGTGCTACATCAAAACAAAGCATACGGAGGGCCTAATATGTGGACAATTCTCCACCTTGCCTGCTCAGACACAAAGGATGTGGGATCTATACAAAGCAGGTAAAGTATTGCATGGCTACACTGGTGAAGAAATGACTTCTAAGCTGAGTTTGAACTCAGAGTGTACATGACTCACAGACACAGAGAACAAACTTATGGTGGCCAAAGGGGAAGGGGGGAGGGGAGGGATAAATTAGGACTTTGGGAAGAACAGATACACATTACTGTATATAAAACAGATAAACAACAAGGACCTACTGTACAGCACAGGGAAGTATATTCAATATCTTGCAGTAACCTATAACGGAAAAGGATCTGGAAAAGAATATATATATAATATATATATACATGTATATACACTATATGTATATATATTTATCTGAATCACTTTGCTGTACGTCTGAAACTAACACAACATTGTAAATCAGCTGGACTTCAATTAAAAAAAAGAATGTAAGGGAGGTCAGCACCTATTTTTCCAAGGTATAATTGAATCCTATTCCTCTTTTGTACCCACAGATCAAATAGAAGTCACTAAAAAGCCATATCATACCCTTGCTGAAAGATCAGCCCATCTCTTTTCACTGAGAACATGAGAATGTGCAGCATTTGGGGAAAAGGCCAAGCATAACTCGCAGGAAGATTGCATTAATTATGTGGGCGTATTTTTAAGGAATTAACCCTAAATGAAACACCAACATTCTTAGTGACATCAGTGACTTGGTAGATTATAGAATGAGAAATATGAGTTCATAGCATCTGAGAATTCAAGCTGTATGAAAGAAGTAAGGAAAAAAACAGAATTTATTTCAAAATCTGGGCAAAGTGAGAGAAGAGAAAACAGAGAGAAACAGAGAGAGAGAAAGGGGGAGGGAGTGTGTGTGTGTACGCTCCATCTGTGCCTGAAATTTGTTCCATGTTTGCTCAGGGTTCCAGTTGCTTGGGAGAATCCATAGTAGATGAGCCTGTTTCAGGTCTCACGGAAAATAGTTCCCTCCTCCATTGTTTGCAGTTAGACTCTGCCAGTGACGGAAGAAAACTCTTCAACACAATTACACTGTCAAGGTGTACAGTGAATGAGTCAAAGGCCTGGACCAGCCTGGCCTGAGACGATAGAATAAATCTCCAGCTGCGTTAGAGTGTTTGCCACGATGCTGAATGAGCCTGTGGCCCTGTTCGCAACAATGCGTGAGGGATGAGCCAGAGTGACATCAAAACAGGTGGGAATATTACAAGGAATATTAACAAGAAGCTTGATGAAAGAGCCCCAGCAATCAAGTCCATGGGAAAGGCTTAATCCAAGTCATAAAGGACATTGTAGATGGGGATATCATTCCATCTGACCAATTTAAAAAGGCAGGCCATACTTGTACTAGTAACCTCAAAGTCTTCCTAATAAGTCCATGAGATAGTGTATTATTATTAGAATTAAAACTTGACCTTTGCTTTTTCCCAAATAATTGGGGGAATAGGTGACTATAATCTGAATTCTAGTCAATCACTGATTGCTCTCACTTAACTCTATATCACCACTATTCATAAAGCTGTTATTGATCATAATCTTTCAGAGAAGAATAAGGATTAGTTATGTTGATATGATCTTTGACGTTTAGGAAAAGGATGAAGTTAAATGGCACCTGAGGCCATGGGAGAATTTCTTGTAACTCTGTCCCAGTTCTCCCCTCCCTTCCCCTCCTCTCCCCTGCCATCCTTCCTCCCTCCTTTCCTCTTTTACCCTTCTCCCCTCCTCTTCCCTCTCTCCCTCCTTTCCTTCTTTTCCTTCTGTTTCCCGCCTCTCCTCACTTTCCTCTCAATTATATTTAGTCGTCTACTCCTCCCCTTCCCAGCTCATCCTCCTAACTTCTGACCACAGGCTCCTGTGGGCATCACTTCGTGTCTCTGGTATCACTCAGGGCTCAAGTTATGACTGAGCTTTTAACGGTCCTGACTCTCTTCACGCAGAGAGATTCACCTGCCTCTGGGACCAGAAACTTGTGCTTCCTGCAGGGCTGCTCGCCTGAGATGGGACTAAGGCAGGATGGGAGCAACCATCCTAGACTGTGGAGTCATCCACATGGTAATGGTAGCAAAATATTGAAACAGTGATCTGCTGAGCTGCTAAAATTAATAAGAATGTTTAATAGACACAAGCAGGCTATGTCCTAGTGTCGACGTTCCTTTTTTCCTGAAATAAGAAATCCATTTCCATCTCAAACTAAGTATGAAAGTCACTTTCCTTGCCAAAAATAAAAGCAACATCAGACCGCCATCTTATCTCTTCTGTAGCAGGCAGAACACATTGCACAGGGCAGAACACAGAGGCAACTGGCCATGCCAACAAGACAGAGTTCCGAGTAGAGAGAGAAAGATGTGATGGAGCTGCGGCATCATGCAAGTAGCAGAAGAATAAATAACTGATGTCAAGCTTTTGGCAGAATAGGTGTTGGAAGAAGCCAACTCTTTTAACGCCATTGATAAAAGCTGTACTTGTATCAACACTGGGCAACTGAATGAGAAGAGAATGCAAGGTCATGTAATACAATGTAATAAGGCATCAGATAGATGGGAATGGCATCCCAGCATGGACCTATGTGTGACAAAAAAGAAAGTGGAAAATGTAGAAGAACCTTAGGCAAAAGAAGAGAAATCTAAGTCCTGATCAGAAAAGCGATGATTTCCTAGTAGTTGCTGATGGTTCCTTAAATGACATGAAATTAGACATTGATATTAGAACCCCAATCCGGGTCACTTGTAGTTTTAGGTATATAATTATGCTTAAGATTATTCTAGAGCAGATCTTCTCAAACTAGGCTACACTTTAGAAACACCAAAGAAGCTCTTAATTTCCAGGCCCTACCTCAGAACAGTGAAGTCAGAATATCTGGGAGTGTTGCCTGACCTCCGATTTTTTTTTTTTTTTTGTACATTTCCAGGTGATTCTGTCAATATTGGGAACCACCATTCAAGAATAAAGAGTATTTTGATTTTATTCCACAGTGTGGTCCACAGTTTGGACCTCTTCAATAAACTTTGATTGTTTTCATCAAGCAGTGAGTGGAGCAATGCTTTCCAAAGCAGGACCCACGGAGCACCAGTCATTTGAGATGTTGGAGAGAATAAAGGACTCTTTGGTCAAGAAGTCCAGGATGGCTCTATACTATACTTTAACCTTGATGATTCACAATGCTTATTAGCCTATTAAAGAATCTGGGGCTTCCCTGGTGGCGCAGTGGTTGACAGTCCACCTGCCGATGCAGGGGACACGGGTTCGTGCCCCGGCCCGGGAAGATCCCACATGCCGCGGAGCGGCTGGGCCCGTGAGCCATGGCCGCTGAGCCTGCGCATCCGGAGCCTGTGCTCCGCAACGGGAGAGGTCACAGCGGTGAGAGGCCCGCGTAACAAAACAAAACAAAAACATAACAAAACAAAACAAAACAAAAACAAAAACAAAAACAAATTTAATCTGCTTGCTGCTTTCTTGATATTGTTCACAATAATCGTTGTATCTGCCCTTCACTTTCTATTCCTGGTGCTCTCCCAGAATCAGGGGTTTCTTTAAACCTAGACCATTTTATAGCCTCATTTATTTTTTCCCTTCCTCCAAGCATCCAAGTCAGTAGTAACAGATTAATTAATAACAATATCCATTTGGGGATATTATTGTTTCCTTTCAAAATTTCCATTGTCTCCCCAAGTAATTATTACATCATTAGTAATAGTGTTTCCCTACATTATTACTAATTGTAAATACTATTTAAGTAGTAACTATTACTACTTGTTAATTATTACTAATAATTAGTAATGAATTATTACTAACGTTTGTTGAGTACCCACTATGGGCCAAGCTCCATGCTAAGCATCAAAGGTACAAAGACAGTAAGACAAGACTTGGTCCTCAATGACATTACAGAGAAGTGAGCAGACAAAGGGTCGCTATACAATGGGCAATGGTGACATTTTACAACATGACATATGAGTGTTTGTAAACACGGATGAGAGCGTGTGTGTGAGTGTATGTGTACACACATATATACAATTGATTTTCCCTGGGGAAGGAAGACTCCCAAAAGGCACCATTTAATTGAGTGCTTACCTAGCAGACTTGACTGCAGGTAAATGGAAGTGCTAGGTTAACCTGGGCTTGTTTTCCCTTTCCATTTGGGTCCCAACCTATCCCACTTAAATGAGATCTCAGTAATTTTCCCACCATGAATCCAATTGCTTTACTCCCCATTTTCCAAATATGCTTTGCTGGCATCTGGACTTTTGCTCAGTCCACTTCCTCTGCTGATAATGCTCCCTTCCACCACTTTCTTCTTTGCAATTCATTGGTTCAAAACACAAGTGTTAAGCCCCTACTAGCATCTGCACATTTTGTGTACTGAGGTGCTCCTCAAAGCAAGATTAATGATAATGAAGGCGGTCAATAGCTACCAGTAAGCTTGCACACATCTATGTCAGTGAGGCATTGTGTTTGGCTATAACAGAGACTAAAATGTAACAGCTGAAATAAGACATTTATTTTTCTTTCACATAGAAAGAAATCCAAAGGTTGGCAGTCTATAGCTGGCATGGCCAAAAGAAACCTTGGCTCATTCTAGTTCTTTGTCTGTAGTCCCAGTGGTCAGAGCTAAAGTGCTCTGGTAGCAGCCTCCATGAGATCAAGAAAGGAATTGAGGAATTCAGGATGATAAAAGAAAACTGAGAATTAGGGAGGTGCATCGCAGGGAGAAAGCACAATCAAGAAAAGAAGGATGAATAATTTCACTGAGTAGGTACTTACATGTTAAACCTTCTCATTTGCACTGGCAGGAGTTAGTCACGAGCATAGTATTTTTTCTTTTTTTTTGCGGTATGCGGGCCTCTCCCCGTTGTGGCCTCTCCCGTTACGGAGCACAGGCTCTGAACGCGCAGGCTCAGCGGCCATGGCTCATGGGCCCAGCCGCTCCGCGGCACGTGGGATCCGTGGGATCTTCCCGGACCGGGGCACGAACCCGTGTCCCCTGCATCAGCAGGCGGACTCTCAACCACTGCACCACCAGGGGAAGCCTGAGCATAGTATTTTTAAATAAAGGCTATAATAGATCCAAAAGGGAATATTTAATGTGGTTTTAGATAGTTAGCATGTAATAATTTCTTCCTGCATTAATCCCTTGGGTAATGAATGTTAACAAAAACAACCCCAAAAGATATATAATCTGCAAACATCTGTAATTGATGTTTGTGATCTGTGAACACAGTGTTAGTTTAGGGTAGACTGAAAAGAACAATCATTAAATGAAGGCTTCCAATGCTTGCACTTCTTTAATAGAAATGTTCTAAGTAAGAAAGACAATCTCTTTGTACTTCTTTGGTAAGGAAAACTGAAATGCAAAGTGTCAATAAAAGCATGGGTATTGGTTAAGCAGAAAAGCTGAATGTCTTGAGTAAAGATGTGTTTCTTGCATGAATAATTTCCAAACAATCTGCTAAAGGAGTGATTTTGTATCAAGCTGAAACCCCAAACCAGCATCATGTTAATTTGCCAAGCACCTGTGAAGGAATACAGCTGCAAGGCCATGGGAAAACAATAGGAACTGTGACAGTTCATTAATATAAACCAGCAACTAGATTTATTTAGAAAAGTCATTGATATAGAATTACCCTGGAGGATGCAATGACATTCCTGAAGCAGACCAGCAAGCAGCTAACTAAGATTATAGATGTGTGCACATCATTTGAAACCGAACAGTAATTTGGTAACTATTACGATTTATTGTATACGTCAAACAGAATAACAAATGTATAAAGAGCCAGTGATTGCTTAGGTGTGCGTTGTGTTCAGTTGTTTGGCTTTTTTTGCATGCAAGGTTATTTTGTCCTGGAAAATCAAGATAATGGTGTTGCCTCTAAAGTGATTACTTTTGTGTATATGTGCATAGAAGGAAAATATCAAAGTACACGTTCTTGTCTAACTACTCTGAGCCTTAATATAACGCTGATATGAAGCTAAAGAAGTTGTTTATTGCAATCAAGTCATCACAGTCTTATGTTGATGGTGACTGCAAATATTTCAGGTATGGTAACTCATAAGCAATCTGGCTTGCAGAAAATGAAAGATATCAACAGATCCGGAGGCAGAGAAATAGATCTGCTAACCACTCACTTTTACTGCAAACAGTAAAATGTAACCCTAGAAAATGGGAGCAAAGCAAGATTCTTCTTTCATATACTTAAAGCATCTGGGAAAATCTCAGCATCTGGCACAAAAGCAATAAGCCTGTCCACTGAACTTGTTCCCAGCCATGAGACAGGCAACATTAGCCAACAATGTGGGAGCAAATGAGAAGAATGTCCCCACACCTCCAACGTTTCCTCTTTAAATGCAAAGGAAATCAACAATCCTCCAGCTAATTTCCTTAGATGGTTTTCTTAATCCTTTCACCACCAGTAGTAGTCAGCATCCCTGGTACTGTTGTAATCATGGGAAACTGATTGACTTGAACTGCTGGTCGTAAAGAGTTAAAGTTTAGAGCGACCACCGAGGACTTAATGAGTGCGTAGTGATGAGTAAGGACACCTTAACGATATTGCCAACCACTGGGTCCCAGGGCCCTTTTTATGAGCGCCCTGTAGAGGTGATCACGGTATGCTGGAGTTGGAAAGAGACGTGGGAAACGTACAAGGTACATGTGTATAAACTGCCACTGAGAGGTAGGGGGTTTACAGACCAAAAGCATCTTGCTGGCCCTTTAAAGCGCTGTCTTCATTCTTAAGATAATAAAGCTCTTTTTTTTTTTTTTTTTCATCCTGAACAAAGCAAAATGATCTCAAATCCAGGAAAGATCTGATTTGAAACAGAAAAACCTGGGGTTTGGGAGGGGAAATCCATTCAGAGACTATTTAAATGTATGATTCTAAAGAGGGGCTCATTTAAAATCTCAGGAATTGAAAACATATTAAATTATTTGTGCTACAGGGTTCTTCATTTTAGCATTACTCTCACCCCTTTTTCAAATCCTCGGATTCTAAAAGACTTTTTGAGTGTTTGGAGCTGCAAAGTACATGATGTGATGGGAGAACATCCAAGGGCTGGTTCTCATTTTGTGAAATTCTCTAATGGCTCTGCTCAAAAATACAACCTTCCAAACAAACGCCAGCATTTTTTGTTGTTGTTTGTTTGTTTTTCACATCATGAATGAAAAGCATTCTGAAAACAGGAAGCAATTATAAAATTCTCCAGGTTCCCCTGTAACAATAGTGCTGAAACATTCAAAACAAAGGCAAATAACATAATAAGTAAGTGAAAGATGCTGAATTTCCTGTAAGGCCCACATGGGCTTTGGGCCTTCAAAGCAAGTTGACAGGGCACCCATGTGAATTGAGGCAACTGCCCTCGTTTTTGCTAGGTCAGTCCCACACTGTTTGCGTGAGGCAAACGTTGTGTCTGGCTCATGTGTGAGAATGCAAGTCCTGGACGACAGGTCCGCCCTTCACAGTTGTTGTTGACAAGTGTTTTGAGGAAAGAAAACAGAGGTTGAAATCTAGAAACTTAGAAAAAAAATTTGGTAGATGGATATATTCTATTTAGCTCTTACTTGTAAATTAGTTGGCAACATTGAAAAGTTGGGACTTCTGCATTAAAACCTGGATTTCCAGCTTTTCTTGAAAAATTAGAAGATATGATACTTGAGACCACAACTCTTTACCACAAGTTTATCACATCAGGGGAGGGGCAGTCCTGCTCAGGTGGGGCAGAGGCTCTCTGCTTATCTTTCCAGATGATTCACCGGGCCTGCTGATTCCAGCTATTCACACGTGCTACTGGGTCAGGGATAATCAGTGAGGTTTATTCCAACCCTCAGGTCTCCAAAGATGACCCAGTGCCCTAAGCAAGCCCAGCTACGTAATTGTAGGGCCCACTGCAAAATGCAAACACTTTTTGTTCAAATATTATTAAGAACTTTAAGATGATGACAACAGAGCATTAAACCAAATATGGGTACCTTATAATCAGGGGCCCTATGTGACTGTGTGAAGCCAGCCAGTCCAGGACTTAAGAAAAGCTTTGGATCTCAGGGCCACCTTTGTTTCACTCTGACAACTTAAGAACTGTATTGAGTGGTTTTCCTGAAAGATAAAAATTTCTGAAAAAAGTGAATTCTGAAAGGACCAAAAGCCCACAAGGGATTGTAAAGCAAGTAAATTTTCACAGCATTCAAGTGAGAAAGCAGTGATATCTTAAGGACTTTTTTGCTTGCTTGTAGAAAGTTTAAAAAATCAATGCTATTAAAAAATTACTATTTTAGGGTTTCCCTGGTGGCACAGTGGTTACGAATCCACCTGCCAATGCAGGGGACATGGGTTCGAGCCCTGGTCCAGGAAGATCCCACATGCCGTGGAGCAACTAAGCCTGTGCACTACAACTACTGAGCCTGCGCTCTAGAGCCTGTGAGCCACAACTACTGAGCCCTCTTGCCACAACTACTGAAGCCCGCACGCCTAGAGCCCATGCTCCGCAACAAGAGAAGCCACCTCAATGAGAAGCCCACGCACTGCAACGAAGAGTAGCCCCTGCTCATCGCAACTAGAGAAAGCCCGCGCGCAGCAACTACAACCGAGCACAGCCAAAAATAAATAAATAAAATTTAAAAAGATAACTATTTTAAAATTCTAAAAGTAGTACATCTAGGTGGGAAACATTCTGTCATATAAAAACATGTAAAATGAAAAGCTAAAATCTTTCTTCAGGGACTTCCTGGTGGCGCAGTGGTTGGGAATCCACCTGCCAATGCAGGGAACATGGGTTCGAGCCCTGGTCCAGGAGGATCCCACATGCTGTACAGCAACTAAGCCCGTGCGCCACAACTACTGAGCCCGCAAGCCACAACTACTGAAGCCCAAGTGCCTAGAGCCCTGCTCTGCAACAAGAGAAGCCACTGCAAAGAGAAGCCCACGCACCACAACAAAGAGTAGCCCCCACGCGCTGCAACTAGAGAAAGCCTGTGTGCAGCAATGAAGACCCAACGCAGCCAAAAATAAATAAAATTTAAAAAAAAATCTTCCTTCATTCTCTCTCAGAGCTTCACATTCAAGTTGCTCCTTACAGATCCTTGTTACAGATCAGTTTTTACATATCGTTCTAGAAATTTCCTACATGCATTTATTTATCATAGTGGGATTCTACTATATAGATTTAACACCCAAACTCTAAAAAGTTTTTAATGTACCTTAGAGAACATTCTATTATCCGTACATGAGAATTATCTTAATCTCTTAAACCACTGTACACTATTCCATTTCCTAATCAAATCTGAAAAGAGGAACATCACATTGTTTCCATTATTTTTGTTTGTTGGTTTCCTTTGCTGTTATACATGCTCACTGTTAAACTAAATATGTTCTTTGCCCAAGATGCTATCTCCCTAGATTTTCTCACGGTCCTATTTTCCATAATTTGGATTCAACTGTCAACTTCTCAGAGTGAACCTCCCTCTGTTACTCTTTTTCTTAATTTATTTCACAGCACTTCTCATCATCTGAAATTATATTTCTTTATTTGTTCATATAAGTTGCATGAGGGCCAGGTTTTGTCTGCCTTTTTTGTATCCCCAGTAGAGACACCCATACTTGGTCACATATAGGGACTCAGGAAATATTTGTTTAATAAACGAGTAAAACCCTCACATACATGTTTTCTCTGTAGGATAGAGTTATAAATGTCGTAACGCAAAAGCAAAGGCTATGTGCATTAATTTTTATTTAGATAGTGGGAAATTGCTTTACCAGGATTGTACCAATTTATATTCCTGCTTACATTCCTGTTTCCTCTCACTCTTGCCAGCATCATTTTTAGAATACTTTTCAATCTTCAGCAAGTTGTTTTATTTGCATTTCTTTAAGTATGATCTGTATTAGTATGCAGGGCTAGTTTTCTGCTGTATGAAGTTTGGAAGGAAGGGGGCAAAAGAGACCAGAAAAATCTGGTAAAATTACAAGTTTCCTTGCTATGGAATTCTCCATGAACTACTGAATGGATCTGGGTATTTAATGCTGCCACACTTGTGCAGTGGCTGTCCCCTGAGCCTGGAGAATTCATCATTCCTCCTCTCCTATCAACGTCCCATGAATTCTTCACTCAAGGACCAGCTCAGAGGCCATTTTCCTCAAGAAGACTTTTTCTATCCCCCTTCTCCCATCTCACCCAGTCAGAATTAACCACCCCTTCTCAGTGTTCCCACAGCATGTCACCGGTCACCTTATCTGGTCTGATTTATAGCCTGCATTGCGGTCCAGCCAGTTGAGGGCATGCCTGACCACCCCCTGTGACTATCTGGTTCTTGTATGTTGGAAGAAGGTCATATCTGTAATTCCTCCATATATGAATGTCTTCCAATGATGACATGATTTGGCATTTTGAGACCAAAGAACACTTCCTCTCTGCAGGCAGTCAGTTGACTGACAAGCCCCCAAGCTCCCAGTCCACTCTTCGTAGAGCACCACCCACCTAACCTGGCCCTGGATGGCTCTGCCCAGGCTCTGAGATAAGCAGAACAAATACAGTAGCAGGTCAGCCCCGATGTCACCACCCCCCCTCTCCCAACCCTCCCAGTCATGAGGAGTCATTTTCAACCCACCTGGGGCTTTTGCCAGCACTTTATCTGGGTCACCCATATCTCGTCAAGTATGGGCAAACAAAACCACAGTGCTTTATCAGGAGTTGTAATTCCTTACATCTCTCTTATCACCTAAGATTACCCAGCCCTACCAGAGCCTTAGGGATCTGGTGGAGGATAACAGGACCTTCTGGTAGCAAGTGGTCTTATCACCCTCATAGCACTTGAAGGCTTGGGGGAGGTTTCATTTCCACCCTGGTAATTTTCCTGCTATACTCTCAACTTTTCTAAAAGGCCTGGCTTTATAACATGGTTTAACTGTCGTTAGGAAACTTCTTGCATCAAAATTCTACAGCATTTATGTCTGAAGCATATACTACTACTACCAATCGCTGTGATTTTGCAAGGGTTTCCTATGTTTCAAACTCCAACAACATCTCATTCCATCTTCACAACTACCCTGTGAGAAAGATAGCACTGCTGTTTTATAATGAGGAATCTGTGGCTCAGGGCGGGGAAATGATTCCTCCAAAATCACACAGCTTTTAAGTGTTGAAGCACGAATTTGAAGCCGGGTCTTTAAAGCCAAACTTCCACATTGTGCTTGGAAAGAGGCAGTACTGTGTGGTGGTTGGATACTAGGTTCTAGAACCTGGCTGCCTGAGTTTGAATCTTGACTCTGCTACTTACTAGCTGTGTGACTTTGGACAAGTTCCTTACTTCTCTGTGCCTCATTCCTTATCTGTAACATGGGATTAATTATAGCCTCTATTTCACAGAGTTGGGAAATAAAATGTTTATGTGTGTATATGTATGTGTGTGTACACTTGGGTCAATTTCTACTTTATAAATGATACCTATTAATAATTCTATTTCCATTATAACTGCTGCCTCTCTGAAATTTGGCAAAGGGGAATTGAACAATTATTCCAATGACTCAAAAATTAAATATAAGGAAGATAGGAGAAAGATATAAGACAAGAAAACACTGTTTACTTGTTTCACTGTCTTTGTTCTTTCTTCTGTTTTTCCTTTTTCTGGAAGTGTATCTATCTCCCTTTTTGCCTTGATAATAGAAGTCTGTCCTTCTTTTGACTTTCCACCCTAGAATGCTCTTTACATTGAAAAAATGTTACAACACACTGAAATGTAACTATTTACTCATTCCTGTACTTTTCTCCTTTCTCTCTGTCCTTCACATTCACATGTATAAAGACACATAAAGGCACACATGTACACACACACACTCTTACCTTTTGTTGGCATCTGAACTCAGGCTACTCCACTCCCACAGAGGTGCGCATGTGCGTATGTGTGTGTGTGTGTGTGTGTGTGTGTGTGTGACAGACAGAGACAGGAATCAATTCCTCACTCTCAATTCCTTGTTTATCACTGGTGTGGTAGCTTGCCTTTCATGAAGTTAAATATTTGTCTTACTCAAAAACTCCTACACTCTCAGGGTTGGGAGGGATTATAAAAGTCACCTAATCCAACCACCTTTCTGATGTTTGACTCACCTCTACTGGCTACGTGGCAAAAGAGCCTATATTTGAATATTCCCAATGACGAGAAGTTCACTAGCTCCTAAGGTAGCCAATGCCATTCTTCCCATCTTGTTAAAATCCATAGTCAAAGATGGCACTAATGCTAACTCTCATGCTAATAAGGAGCATCTTTTGAATTAAGATTTAAAGCCATTTTGGAAAGGAAAAGCTATTTTCAACATGTCTGAGAAAGGATTAATGTCCCGACTCTTCAAGAAGAACTTAGAAATCATATGAAAGTGACAAACACTTCAACAGGAAAAATGGGCAAGGTATACATAAGTAATTAACAAAGGAAGGAATACCAATGGCTAAAAAGTATGTGCAAGACATTCAACCTCAGTAGTAATCAAATAGATGCTATAAACACAACAATAACGAATCTTCTGTTAGATTTGAGAAGCTATGGTAAAGATAAACTCTGAGGATACTCAGTATCGAGGATGAAGGTGTGAATGGGGGAAAGGGTGGTCTCCATCATAACTGGGGGTAGACTGTAAACTGATAAAAGATGACTTATCTAAAGAATCTGAAAAATAATAGATATATGTATATGTATAACTGAAAAACAGTAACTCTTCTAAAAGGGTATTTAGCAATATGGATCAATATTAAAAATTCCCACAGAAATCTCACTTGTGGGAATTTATCCAAGAGATTTTTCTCAGCAAACAATCTTCTATTTAAGAATGGAAGTGATGGGTACATAAGTGGAAGAAGTGAACATCACTTGGGTCCTTAAGACACAACAAGACACATTTTCATTTGCACTCGAGTGTCTTGTCCCTTCTCCTGGCTACAGTTAATCCCTTCACTGGTACCTTGGATCTCATCCTTTGTTAGGCCACAAGATCATTTTTCTTTCAATACCAGGTCACCCCACCTTGCCCTAATCTCACTCCAGATGTTCTATTTCTGTACACGGTTCTTCAAAGGTGTTGCTAGCCCTCTCCAGCCCTGACCCAGCCCACTCACTTGTAACCCTGAAGAGCATGGATGAAAGTCAGGGGCAAGATGCATCAGGAGAGGGAATATAATACACTCGTCAAGAGCTCAAGCCATGGACCCAGTCTTACAGAGTTAGTATCCTGGTTTCATCATTTACTATCTTTGCCTTAGTCTCTCCATCTATAAAAAGCTCCACATGCAGGGACTCGCAGCTTGATCAGTGGAAACAAGGGGTATTTGTTGAAACCAATCAGTGGCAATTGTTTAATAGCACACCTGCCTAAGGCAGCATTCACAACTGAGGCAAACAAAAAGTTCACCAAAAAAAATTTTAATGAAGATGTGGAAGATAATACGCCCATAGGATGCTTTGCAAAGCTCTAACATATTCTTGAGAATCTCTGGGCTATATGCATGCCCAAGGCTGTGAACATGTCCAAGGCTGTGTGATACCCAGGGAGGACCTGAGAAAGCCTAAACTCTCACCTCTTGCTAACCTTGAGGCTCTGTGCAAGGAGGAAGTAAAAGCTAAGGCAGAGTTGTAAACTGCCTGCCTGAACATTAAAAGGCATGCCCCAACACATGGAGCTTCTCAATAAAGCCTGGAAAACTTATTGGTTCCAGGCATTTAAGGAATTTCTATACAAACATCAGCTGACCACTAATCTAATCAAGCAGAAACTGCAGTGGCCACAGTGAAAAACAATACAGACTTACAGAATTCATTCAGGAAACCCACTGAAAAAACAAAAGGCAACAAAAACAAACAGCAGGACCAGCAAACCCTGGAGTGGGTGTAAATATGATTTCCAGAGTTGCCACATGATTTCAAATGTCAAATTTTCAACAAAAAAATTATGAGACATGTAAAGAAACAGGAAAGTATGGCCATACGCAGGAAGTTACATTCACACGAAAAAATAAACAGCACTGGTAAAGGTAACTACATCGGTAAATATGAAAAGCAATATTGAGATACTTTTTGTTTGTAACCATTTTTCTCCTATCTGATTTAAAAGACAACTGCGTAAAGCAATAATTATAAATCTATGTTGATAGCATGTAATACATAAAAATGCAATTTGTATGACAATATTAAGTGCCATGCTAAACCAGTCTTGTATGACAATATTAGCACAAAGAAGGATGGAGGGAAGAGGCTCTATAGCTGCAAAGTTTTTCTACACTGTTAAAATTAAATATTTATTAATCTAATCTAGATTGTTATGTTAATTTTAATCTCCAAGGCAACCAAAACAAATTTTTTAATTATAATAAAAGAAACAAGGGAATTAAAATGGTATACTAGAAAATATGTATTTAACATAAAAGAAGTCAGTAATAAAGGAATAAATTAAAATACATAATAAACATAGCAAAATGGTAGACAGGAATCCTACTTTATCAATAATTACATTAAATGTAAATGGATTAAACACTCCAGTCTAAAAGCAAAGACTGGCAAAATTGATTTCTTTTTTTAAATTACCCAGCTATATGCTGTTATAAGAGACACAATTTAGATTTAAGGACACAAATAGACTGAAATATATAAAGCAAAAACTGACATAATTGAATGAAGAAACAGATAATTCAGCAATAATGATTTGAGACTTCAATAGCCCACTTTTAATAATGAATAGAAAAATTATACAGAAGATAATCGAGGAAACAAAAGACTTGGAAAATACTATAAGTTTACCACTAAAATGCCTATACAAAAAAGAATACACTCACTACCAGAAATAAATATGAAGTGAGTTTAAAAAAAAAAGATCTCAAGTCAATAACCTACGCTTCCCTCTTAAGAGACTAGAAAAAGAAGAGCAAAACCAACTGGCAACACCCAGACCAATTCACATAGTCATTCTTTGTGAAATGGGACCCTGTAGCTAATGAAGATGACTATGCCTGATTTCCCAGATAGAAGGGTTATCTTTGACCTAGAAAATATCTGTATCTGTCTCCTGGATGAGGATTCACAGGTACCCCCTAACTGAGCAGACTGAAACCCTGGCTGTGGGCCACCCCAGGAATGTAGACATTCTCACCTTGCCCATTGTATTGGAGGCCCTGGAGTGGGAAGGCTTAGATTATCCAAGAGATCCAGATGTTACTGGAGTTCCCAGGGCTCATCAGGAATGATCATCTCCCACTTCTCAGCCGCAGTTGACCCAATAACCAGTCTTCTTGGGAAAGGGAAGAAATTTATATGATTCTTGGCCAGGTTGCATCTTTTCAGCAGCTGAAATTGTCCTCTCTCATTCCCTAATCAACTTAACCAAACAATTCAATCAACCGCTCAACCCACACCTACTACTGAAACAAATTTCCGAGTGGGTAACTGCTGAAGTGAGAAGTAACATGTCATAGGCTAAAATCCCTGGAGAACTGGCTTGCTTTATACACTGATAAAGTCACTGCTTTATACAGAACTGCAACGGCCCTTTCAAAAATCCAATGAATATTCCTTAGTACTCACATTTCAGGGTTTACTGTGGTTGGAATATACGCCTTTGAAATCTGTAGTGAAAGCTTTGTGATTGTTGGAGATGATACTCTCACTCCATTGTTCCCCTCCCAATGCTGAATCATTCATGAAAAGAGGAGAGGGTAAATGACATGGGCCTTTCTGGAGAACACTGCACAGCTCCTCAGGAACTCTGCTCTTGGGACCCTCCCAGAAAGCCCTGAAGGAAAAATCACAATGGGAGTGAGGTCATACGCTCATGGTATTACCTGTGCTATTATTATATATTATTGCTTGCAACTGTGCTGCTGTTTCAACTAAAAGAAACAGCTTGTTCTCTGAGACACTGTGTCGTCTTTGAGATGACGTGAGTCATCAAACTCCCACAGTCCTAGGGGAGTGGAGATAAGAGTTTGTGTTTGTTGGCTGCTGTTTATCTGAGGTGGAGGGGAGAACACAGAGGGCAGGTAATACCTTTTTAAAACTGGGGGCTGAGGACTTCCCTGGTGGCGCAGTGATTAAGAATCCACCTGCCAATGTAGGGGACACAGGTTCAAGCCCTGGTCCGGGAAGATCCCACATGCTGTGGAGCAACTAAGCCCGAGCGCCACAGCTACTGAGCCTGTGCGCCACAGCTGCTGAAGCCCACGCACCAAAGCCCGTGCTGCACAACAAAAAGAAGCCACTGCAATGAGAAGCCCTCGCACCGCAACGAAGAGTAGCCCCCGCTCGCCGCAACTAGAGAAAGCCTGCGTGCAGCAACGAAGACCCAACGCAGCCAAAAATAAATAAATAAAATATTTAAACATAAATAAATAAATAATAAAATTGGGGGCTGGATAAACAATGCCAACTTCTCCAGCTCTGTGTGCAACACCTCTCCCTTTTATTCTGGAAGATTTTCAGCAACAAACAAATCCTTAGCAATTCTGACTAAATTTCCAACCATTAAAATAACATGTGAATGAAACAAAAGGAGCACACATTCTCACTACATATACTTTTTTGTCCAAGAGCAACAAAATGCATCTGTGTGTTTTCCACAGAAAAGAAAACACCTGGAAATGGTAGGAAAATTCTGGTGATCTCTTAAAATTCCCCAGACAAGGTTTTTCATATACAGATATGACTGGATGTGTATAATCTCTGTCATCTGGCTGCAAGTGTACCTATTCAGATTTTATACTTAAAAATCTGTCAAAATTGCCTTGGATTCAAAACTGAGGTCTTGATTTGTATGATACAACGTGCACTATCTGTACCTAGGATAGTACTTATCCTGATCAGGTCATAAATGGAAACTCACCTGGTCATTGGTGGCTTGCCTACCATTGATGGGTGTGTTCGACATCACTCACTCTTACCATATGGGAATCTTCCATGACAACTCCCTTACTCCACGGGAAAATAATCTGGGAGGGGCAGGGGGAAAAAAAAACTGTGGATAAGGTTGCTTTCTTAAAGAAAGGCCAGACCAAGAGCCAGCACAGCACTTCATATAACATATTGCTTGATTCAAATGAAGCACAGAAATGCAAAGGAAATTTTAGAATTTTCTAACACAAATTTCAGATAGAATGCTGTGAATTTTTATGGTAGAAAGGATTACAGCACGCATGTTTACCAAAATCCTTTTTTCCTCAAAGGGAAAAATTCCATATGTTTATATTTTATACTTATTACAAAGATAACATTTGAAATTACACATAGATCTTATTTTAAGGACAACAGTTCATGACAAAGAAGTTTCTGTGCAAGATAAATTTGATGGATAAAAATTCACTTAAAATGGATTTCTGTATTTCAAATTTACCATGGGATTTCTCCTACTGAGAAAGTACAAATAAACGGTTTGATTAACAAAAATGGAATTTGTGAAACATCATATCGCATGGCGGTGGAGAAGAAATGATGGTGCCTGACTGCCTGGATTCGAGTCCCATCCTTGGCTGTTCTTCAATTTCGTCATCTTAAAATAGAGTTAATTGGGGCTTCCCTGGTGGTGCAGTGGTTGAGAGTCCGCCTGCCGATGCAGGGGACGCGGGTTCGTGCCCCGGTCCGGGAAGATCCCACATGCCGCGGAGCGGCTGGGCCCGTGAGCCATGGCCGCTGAGCCTGCGCGTCCGGAGCCTGTGCTCCGCAACGGGAGAGGCCACAACAGTGAGAGACCCGCGCAATGCAAAAAAAAAAAAAAAAAAAATAGAGTTAATGGTAACAATGCCTAACTCTTAGAACTGTTGGAAGGAGTAAATAAACAAATAGTTGTAAAGCCCTTAAAACAATACCTGATACATAGAAAGTGCCAAACAAGTGTTTGCTAAGTAAATAAGAAAGTTTTCAATGACACATCTACTCCAGAAAGTAGGGAAAACTTGTATATGACATCTGATTGTGTGTTAAGATGCCAATATGGGGGGTATATCATATATATTTTTATTATTTATTTATTTATCTTTGGCTGCATCGGGTCTTAGTTAAGGCACACGGGATCTTCATTGAGGCATGCGGGATCTTCCGTTGTGGTACGAGGGCTTCTCTCTAGTTGTGGTGTGCGTGTTTTTCTCTCTCTAGTCGTGGCGCGCAAGCTCCAGGGCTCGTGAGCTCTGTAGTTGTGGCGAGTGGGTTCCAAAGCACATGGGCGCTGTAGTTGGCAGCACGCGGGCTTAGGTGGGATCTTAGTTCCCCGAGCGGGGATTGAACCCTTGTCCCCTGCACTGTAAGGCAGATTCTTTACCACTTGACCACCAGGAATTTTTAAATTCTTAAATCTGCTCCCATATTTGAGTATTTCAAAAGATATCTCACGGACAGTAATAAGTCTTGGGCAAATTTTCCTACTGCACCCCTGAGGTGATTTTTACTATAATCATAAGTAATGATAGGTAATGCTCTTACAAATATTTATATTTAAGGATTGCAGCATGTTTTCCTATGGCCCAAAACACAATGTTGCATGCTTTAATGATAACAGAGTTGGATTCATTTATTTTGTTTGCAAGCCCTGCCTCCTTGCCTCGCCAACCACTCCCCCCTACCTTTCCCATCATTACCTGAAAAATAAAGAGTGGTGGGAGGGGCAGAGAAAGAAAAGAAGTACTAAGCACAGAGGGAAACCAAACAGTTTTCAATAAATTGGTCTTAGCATTGGATTAAATATCAACATGACCAGAAAAATAAAATTTAAACATATATATTTCGTTTATCTAGACAGCATATCTCTGGAACTCATATATTTAAAACAAAATCCTCCAGTGGTCCAAGGAGACACGGGAATCCAATTCTCAGTCTCACCCTGGGAACTTGGAAGAATAGGGGACACTTCAGGACTTGGACGGAGTATGAGGGAGGAGCGTGAATCCTTTGCTTGAGGGGTTCAACTTGTTTTTTCTCCTTGTAAGAAGACTTTGTGGTCTTGTTGTGCAGATTTACTTTTCTTGGGGACACAGACCAAAAAAATGCCTTTCTATCCTTATGTGTTCACTCGTGAAAGAGAGACTTGTCCTGCAAAAACTGACCTGTTTCTAAAGTGAACAAGTGAGCAAAATTTAGGAACTTATCTTGAAAAACAAATTAGAAATTTTGTTTCTATACTATACTCAGCATGTAGAAATTATGATACAAAAATTCCCTTTCTAAACACAGGGTTGCTGGAATTGGACAAGGAAGGTTTCATTTGTGTACTCATCTAAATAATGGCTTTCATGTCCAACTTCTATTTATCTTCAAGTTATTCACTCATCTAGACTTTTCTCATCCCTTCAGGCTTAACAGACTCATTCTTCTTACCTCTCATATAATCATTGCTCATTTTTGTCCTGTTGTAGTCTGTTGATTTGATTGCTTTTTAAAACCATATTTCCAAGCCAACGTTTTATTTTCGACATAAACCAAGGAAGGATAGGAGAAAAATAAATTAGTACAAAGAGGTACATGGAAAACCAAGGAAGTTTTAGGGAAGTCACACTTCAACAGAAAAAAAGAAAGGAAGAATCTCTATGCGTGTAACTTCTGTTTTACAAAATCTATAGCTTTTGCATTACCGTATTAGCTTCCTAGGGCTGTTGTAAAAAAGTACTATAAACCAGTGGCTTAAAATAACAGAAATTTATTCTCTCACAGTTCTGGAGACTAGAGGTCCAAAATCAAGGTGTCAGCAGGGCCATTCACCCTCTAAAATTTGGGGTGGAATCTTTCCCTGCCTCTTCCAGCTTCTGTCAGTGGCCAGCATTGGCAGCCGTTGGCTTGAGCTCCACCACTCCAATCTCTGCCTCTCTTGTCACATGGCCTTCTCCCTGTCTGTCTGTCTCCACATCTTCTTCCTTCTTCTTCTAAGGTCACCAGTCACATTAGAGTAAGGGCCCACCCCACTCTAGTATGACCTCATCTTAATTAAAATGATCTCTACGATGATCCTATTTCCAAATAAGTCATATTCAGAGGTACCGGAAGGTAGGACTTCAACATATCTTTGGGGAAGGAGGGGACACAATTCAACCCATAACAACTACTAATAGTGATAATAACCAAGACAGCATATGCTCTACATGTTGATCTCAATTTAATAATAACCATTTTCCTCCCTCATTTTATAGACTGAGAATCTTCCACTACAAGAGAGCAAGTCCTTGCCCCAGGTTACAGAGCTGATCAAGGGGAGAGTCAACATTTGAATAAAGACTCTAGAGCCTGACTCCTCACTGTAGCCTCTTATCAAAGGATGTGGTTTTGCCATCAAGAACCCTTCAGCATGGGCTGGGTTTAAGTGCTTTATTAAGCCTTAAAGGTCTCTAACACTGTTAACATAACAAGTTGAACTATAAGAATAATAAATGAGGTGGGGACGTAGGGTGCCTCTAAATGTCAATACCCTTTAATCACCAGGCTCTGGAGTTTCAGATCTTACGGTTGGAACCGCCCTTGTGCCCACGATATAACTTGAAACAAAAGATTTTGAAGACTTCCAGATTACTTGAATGGTGCATATGTACTTTCGAGCTTTAAAATGCCCACCTACACTTTTTCCAAGCCAAGAGAAAAAAATGTTGTTAAAATATTCAAAATACTATATTCCTAAACCCTATTATATAGTACTTTATAGTAATCTGAGATTTCTAAAATATTAATAATCCTTTATATACAAACTTCAAAATTTTGTTTTATCAGCCTGCCACCTACCCTGAGAATTTTTCTTTATTCACTTGATTTACTTAAGTACTTTATTTTAGAAAGGAAACTTTTAACACTTTTGTAAATTGAAAACCAGTATTACATGCTATAAGTAGAAGTGTAACTTGTATTTATTTTTGGACATAAAAATGCGATTCAAGTAAACAACATCATGAAGTCTTTAAACTAAGAATAAATAATGAAAGTTTAAAGAAAAGGGAGTCAACTTTGAAAATGTACATCTGTAAATTAAGTTCCTCAGTGAGAAGACCTGGAAGGGTGTAGGATCTGTCAGCAGTACGGGGTTTTTTTGACCCTGTGTTATGTGGTTCAAGATCAAAATGAGTACTACATCAATGGTAAGATTCATTTCTTAGTTTTGATGGTAGTTGGCATTAAGAACCTGACATCACATGAACATGTATTTGAAAACGGGGAAAGATACTTAACCACCTTCTCTGATAAAATGGATAATCAATACTAATTCCTAATCAAAATCATTTAGGTGACTCTGCTTCAACCAACTTGTATTTCAAGAAACCATATGAATACATCTGCAGAATCTATTTTTCTGATGGTATCAAAAAATGTTACCGATGTCCCCAAAATGATCGAAAATGGGTTAACAAGGTACCCTGACAGTGGGTGCTGCTTCAGCCCCAGGATTATCCTGGCACATAAACTCAGCTGGCCAGGCACCCTGAGGGTAACTCAGTGCCTTAGGGAGTGTGAGCCCTGAGGGGTACCTGCAGAGGCCCAGGGTACTTTATCCTGCTTCCTCCATCCCCATCTTTGACTCCTCTCTGACCACAGACCCTGCTCTGGCAGCCTAAGCAACTTCCAGCATATTCTCCAATATCAATTCACATGCCACCATTGTCAGGTGCCTCAAAGCTGCATTCAAATGAAAATCTTATTTTGTTAGAGGAAACAATCTTTCAGTTATTACTTTTCTAGGATTATAGTTATATCATTCATTGCTTCATTCAACTCAAGCACCTATTGTGCACCAGGCATGGATCAAAAGACTGAGTAAACAGCAATGAAGTTATACTATCCTTAAATTTATATATATATGTTATATATATAAGTTATATTTGACTTCACTCTCCCTTTTTCTCCATCTTAGCTTACAGTCAGGAAGCAAGGACAAGCATTGAACACATAATCAATTATAAAGGTAATGTGCGTTGGGAAGTATAGGATGCTATGGTCACTTATAGCAGGAGACTAACTTATCTTGAAAATGGGGAAGATCTCCTTGCAGGAGTGACCTCCAGGTGATAATTGAAGAATGAGTAGGAATTTGCCTGACAGAAAGGGAAGAATGGCTCCTGAAACAAAGGAGAGTGTAAGAGATTATTAAGGGTTGTGTTAAAGAAGGGTCTCATCCTAAAGGCAAGGGGAAGCAGCTGAGAGCTAACTAAGCCAGGTACTGTCCTATACATTCTATTTGTGCTGTGAGATTTAATTCTGATGACCACAAGGTAAATATTATTACCACAATTTTCTTAAATGGAAATTAAGTTTTTTAGGTGAAATTAGCATCATAAAACACAAAGCATCATAAGCTAAAATTCTGGCTCCATATTTTCTAAATAACTTAATCACAAAAATCCACTTTTTAGAAAAAATTCTAGCAATTTCCCATTAAAATGTGATAAATGTTTTTCATTTCAAAAAAGAGCTTATAATTTTTTTAAATGAAAAGGACAAGAAAATTGAGATCCATGTACCCAAGGAGAATAGAAATTCTCTTTCTATAATTTCAAAATACTCCAAGTTGACAATGAAAAGAGTAGGGCAAATTGTGCTTGAAATTTTTTTGTAGGTTTTTAATGATCATTGTAATGGACTACTGGAAATTCTTTTTTTGTGTGTTTGATGCATACAACAAGAGCTACAGTTAAATCAGTCAGATGCACAGTCCTCAAACCCTGTATGTGACACTCAGCACTCCCCACCCCGTAAGGCTGCTTCAAAGCAAAGAGAAATAAATAATGCTAGGACTTGTTCCTTACTCTCAAATAGGATTTAGTTCCAAAACACTTTCACACATCTGTTATCACCACTTAGTCTCACAACCTCCTTTTCAGTCATCTTACCCTGTAAGGATACTGTTAGCGCCATTCTATGGATGAGAAAACAGAGTCACATGACTGCACGGGACTTTCCCAAGATCGAGACGCTGCGACAGATTTAAAAGAGATGCAGATCTCAGAATCCTAACCTCATGATCTTTCCACTGGGGTTACTCAGTCTCTACATTACTGAAATCTTGGGCTGGATGAATCTTTGTCCTGGGCATTACAGAAATTTCAGTAGCATCCCTGACTTCTACCCAGTAAATGCCAGCAGCAACCCCCTACCTCCAACCAAAAATATCTCCAGACATTGACAAATGTCCCTTAGAGGATAAAAATCACACCTTAGTTGAGAATCACTAAACTCAATGATTCTGCCTACACTGAATCCCTCTAAGAATGTATATCTTGACTGTTACTGTTAGACAAGTATTTTTTTATGGTCTCCTTATTTGTATTACAGATGCATATTTTTAACAGTCCACTTTTCTTTCCACTTAAAAATTAATGATTGCAAAATTAATATATGTCTTTGAAGAAAATTTGGAAAAAGAAATTCATAAACACCCCCTTAGAGAGAGCCACAGTTAACAGCTTGATGCATTTTTTTGGAGCTTATGCATATTAGTTTTGTATTTTTTAATAAAATTAATAATGCTGAATAAACAACTTTATAAGTAGCATTTTCAAATCTCATTAAATATTTTCAAATAACTTTAAAGACTAGCTACCATTCCATTATATAAATACATTGCACATATAAATATATCACATCTTATTTTAAAATTCTCAAAGTTCCATTATTATAAACAATTCTGTTGTGAACACTTTTGTATTGAAATCTTTGAGGATATCTTTGATTATTTCTTTATTCCCAAAGTTGAGTTACCAAGTTAAAGGAAATAGCTGGTTTACTGTCATATTGTCAAATCAAATTACACTCCCAATACGGAGAATAAAAGTACTCCTTTCCCCAAACCTCTGTCAACATTCAGTTGTCTGTTGTCACTTTTACCAATATTAGCATTTGAAAATTTTAATTGTGTTATTATTTAATTTGTCTATTTAGGGTTATGAGATAGAAGATTTTTTTTAATTCCTTTTTTCATAATTTTGTAAATTGCCTGTAGTACATGTTCTTTGTCAGTTTCTTCTATTGACTTACTCATCTTTTTCCTTCAAGAATTGCAAAGACTCTTCAGAATTAAAAAAACTGTAGTTGTTTATCAAAGACAATGTAATTTTTTATTCAAATTTTATTTATTTTAATTATTGGCAATGTCGCTCGATTTTAATTAGGGGAAAAATTTTTTTAAATTCCATTTTGAATTGTATTACACCTGAAAATTGATTGTGAAGGAACTGGCGATGGTATAATACTGAGCTTTCCTATCTATGAATATTGTTCTCTTCTTTTTTTTTAATGTCCTTCAGAAAAGCTGTCTTCTTCATAAAGGACTACATATATCTTAATTCCTAGCTTTATAATATTTTATTACCATCGAATAGGATTTAGTTTTCATTGATCTTGGTAACTGGTTATTTTTGCTATGTTCTCTCTCCTTTATCAGTCTTCAATTCTAAAAGAATATTGAGTCCTCTGCACACAGTGGGTATTTTTAAAATGATACTGACTTGCAGTTGTTAATATCTCAAGGCTTTTAAAAAGTTACATTAGCTGTTGGTCTGCGGGTGGTGTTTTAAGAAATTGCTTAAATTCATATTCTTTCCTTTTTGCATTATGCCATAGGGCACTTATATGACATAGTACAAATAACTCTGATAAAAGCATATTTAATAATAGGGCACATTGATACATTAAGAAATCTTCTACAATACAGTTTAATAAAAAAGCAACAAAACAGGAATCCGAAAACAGAGTTTTAGACATGTATACTAGTTTAGAAAGTAAATTTTGTACTACCTCCTTATTATGCTTATTTAAACACTGATGGATAAAACTGAAATACTAATTTATATAATGATATAGATTTTTATGTCAAATTCAGAAGTTGTCAAAATAACAGTATTTACTCCTTTTTAGGGGGCAGAGGATAAAGAAAGGCAAAAGTTTGGGGGAACTTTATTACTTATAATGTTGCCAGGTAGAGACCTTTTGATTAGTAAATCTAAATCTTTCCTAATTAGCACGTTTGACACTCTATGTAAAAGAGTGTGACTAAAGGGATTTTAAGAACTTAAAAGCAGTTTAGCCAGGCTAAGCATTCCTTTTGCAATCTCTAGACTTTGAAAATGCTTACTGTTGGAACACTTTTATTTTTCGTACAGAGTGCAAAGATAAGGCAGCTCCCACTCATTACCATGGTACAGTTTTTATGATATTTATTGCCTCCATGACCAGGTGCTGTAAATCACTGACAACCTGTGCAACCTTGAGTAAATCACCTAATCTCTCTGGACCTGTTTCTTCCTTCATTACAGGAGAAAGTTAGAATCAATGTTGCTAAGATTCCTTTTAACTTTAAAATTCTAAAAGTCTACAACTCAAAGTTGCATGGTAAGGGCTATCTTTTAGCATGCAATTTGTACTCTGCCAAAAAAAAAGGAGATAAGAGTTCATAAAATCAAGAAGACTGCTTAAAATACAAAAGAAAAGGTTAAAAATGAGAACTCCGAGTTTTCATTTCAAGCTGTGATTGAGTAGCTGGTACTGGACTAGCTCTCCTACCACCACAAAACTAGACAAATATTCAAGACGTTGGAAAACAGGCAATACAAGGATGTGATCCTTGAGAGCAGAGTAAGTCACTATTGGAGCTCCACAGTCAGTTGAGCCCTCTACTTCCAATCTGTGGTACATATTTGATACAAATAGAAATAAGTATGGTAGACCCACTGGAGTGAGGACGCAGAGGTCAGAGTTTGGAGCAGCTGGAGTGACTAGAATGTGCAAGGCAAGAAATAAATGGGCCCAGTGAGAGATCCAGAAGTCTGTGTTTCCCTAAAAGTTCTTGGCCAAGGGCACAGGGTGAAACTACTTGAGGCCTACCAGAGAGCAGCTGCTATAAGGCTAAGAGAGAAACTGACACACCAGAAGTTGAGTATTGCTAGGGAAGTTGAATTTCCTGCCCAGTCAGAGTGGAGAGATAAGTTTAACATCATGTAATATCCTTTGGTATCCAGTTGAAACATCAGCAGAGGAGTAAGGACCCTGTCCTGAAGTAAGTCCCACTTTAGATCTTCCCACCACAGGATAAAACCAAGTCCCAGCAGGAGAGAGTCCCATCAGTTAAGAAAGGCTTAGGAAACATCTTGGGCTTTCCAAAGACCAATGCTGACAAAGTATAAGAACAAGCTTACACAGTGATATCAGCCAATGATTGAAGTTGCTACTAGAACAAAGATCAACACTTTTCAGAGGAAGACAACAAAATCCAGTACCATGTGCAATGTCCAGAATGGAATCAAAACTGCTATGATATGTAAAGACAGAGGAAAATGTAACCCATGGTCAAGAAAACAAAGTCAACAGAAATCAAACCTAACATGGCTCAGATGTTTGTTTAGCTGATAAATGTATTAAAGTAGCTATTATAAATACATTCAAAGAGCTAAAACAAAATATATTCAAACAAGTAAAGAGAAATATGATCTTATGATCATCCCAATGTTTACAGAAAAATCATTTTTAAAAATGCAACATCCCAGGCTTCCCTGGTGGCGCAGTGGTTGAGAGTCCACCTGCTGATGCAGGGGACACGGGTTCGTGCCCCAGTCTGGGAAGATCCCACATGCCGCGGAGCGGCTAGGCCCATGAGCCATGGCCGCTGAGCCTGCGCATCCGGAGCCTGTGCTCCGCAACGGGAGAGGCCACAAAAGTGAGAGGCCCGTGTACTGCAAAAAAAAAAAAAAAAAAAAAGCAACATCCCTTCGTGATAAAAACTCATCAAACTAGGAATAAAAAATAACTTCTTCAATCTGAAAAATAACTCTCCAAAAAATAAATAAATAAAACACAAAACAACAACAAAAAATCACTATAGCTAACATGATTAACAATGATAGATAGAATAGTTCTTGCTAACATCAAGAAAAGGCAAAGATACCCACTCTCACCACTTCAATTCAGCTTTGTACTGGCATCCTAGCCAGTGCAATAAGGCAAGAGAAAGAAATAAAAGATATACAGGATGGAAAACCATAAGCAAAACTGCATTTATTTGCAGATGACATGATGTCTGTGCAGAAAAATAGCAAATCTATAAAAAATCTACTAGAACTAGTACATGAACGCAAGGCCAATGTATGAAAATCATTTTTATCTCTATGTGCTAACTACCATCAATTTGAAAGCAAAAGCATCAATATAAAACCACATACAATGGCATCAAAAACATGAAACACTTAGAAACAAGTGTTTCCACAAAAGATGAATAAGACTTCTCCACTGAAAAATAGAAAATATTAGTGAGATAAATTTAAAACTACCTATATAAATGGAGAGATATGCCCGATTCATGGATAGAAAGACTCAATATTAAGATATCAATTCTCCTCACAGTGATCTAACAGTCAAAGCAATCTAAATGATAGTCTCATCAATCTTTTTTGTAGAAACTGACAAGCTGATTCTAAAATTCATACAGAAATGCTAAGGTCCTAGAAATATAAAACATTCTTTAATATATAGTTGGAAGACTTATACCACTCAACTTTACGACTTATAAATTAACAGTGATCAAAAGAGTGTAGTACAGGCATAAAAATAGATAAATAGATGAATCAAGTAGAATATAGAGCCCCAAATGGACCCACAATTATACAGTCGAATGACTTTTGACAAAGGTGTCAAAGCAGCTCAATAAGGAAATGGAAGATTTATCAACAAATAATGTGACAATAAATGTGTACGTGTATGGGAAAAAATAAAAAGTAATGAAACTCTAACCCTCCCTCAAATTGTACACAAAAATAATTTAGAGATAGATCATAGACCTAAATATTTATAAAATAAATAAATATAAACTTCCAGAAGAAAACACAGGAGAATATTTTTGTGACTTGGGATTTGGCAAGGGTTTAGATTGAACACAATTAGCAATATATATAAAAGAAAAAAACTGATAAATCAGACAACAAAAAATTTTAAACCAGCTTATCAAACAATACCATTAAGGAAATAATAGGAAAGCCAAAAACTAGGAGAAAATATTTGTAAAATATATCTTAGACAATGTACTGGTACCCAGGGAATATAAAGAATTAATACAATCAATAACAAAATGACAACCAAATTTTTTTCAAATAGCAAAAACTTGAATAGACACTTCACAAAGAAGAAGAGCATATGAAAAGGAGATCAACAGCTTTAGTCATCAGGGAAATGTAATTTAAAACCTCAATGAGATACCACAACATAGCCACTGAAAGGGCTAAAATTAGAGACTGACAACATCAAATGTTGACAAGGATGTAGTGCAATCTCAAATTCCACACATGTTGGTGGGAGTGTAGAATGTTAAAATCATTTCGGGAAATGGGCCTGGCTGTTTCTCATATAACCAAAAATACACCTATTCCAGCAATTCTACTCTTAGGTATTTACTTAAGAAATATGAAAGCATATTCCACAAAAAGACTTGTACAGAAATGTGTATGGTTTTACTCATAGTATTAAGAATTGCAAACAGCATGGTATCCATCAATAGGAGAATGGATAAACAAACTGGTATGTTCATACAATGAAATACCACCAGCAATTTAGAAATATATATGCATGTAACAACATGGATGAAACTCAAAAACACCATACTGATTAAAAGAAATCTTCCCCCTAAAGAGTACATACTGCATGGTTGTATTTGTATAAAGTTCTAAAATAAGCTAAACTAATCTATCACTTAAAAAAATCAGAACAGCAGTTGCCTCTAGGGTTATGGGAGCAGAGATTGACTTGGAAGGAACAGAAGATAACACAGGTGTTATGCATTTGTCAAAAGGTATCAAACAGTACACTTAAGATTTGTACATTTCACTGAAAGTAAATTTTACTTAAAACAAAGAAAATACAAACAGTAACTGAACTCCAGTTAATGATATACATGCTGAAGTGTTTAGGGTGAAGTATACAACATCTGCAACTTACTTAGAAATACATCAAAAAATATGATAAATAAGATAGAAGAATAAATGTATATAAATGTGATAAAGGAAATACAGCTAAAAGTTAACTCTAGTATCTATGTGGTGAGTACATGGGAGTAATGTAGTTTTATTTCAATTTTTCCTTATTTTAAATTTTTTTCATACTAAAATATGAATTTAGCAAAGTTGCAGGACACCAGGTTAATATAAAAATCAATTGTATCTCTGTATATAAGCAAAAAAACAATTGGAAAATATTCTTATAATGGTATCAAAAACCATAAGATACTTAGGAATAAATTTAATGAAAGGTATGTAAATCTATACACTGCAGAGTATAAAAATATTGATGAGAGAATTTCTTAAAGGTTTGAATAAATGGAGAAATATACAATTGTGAATTAGAAGACTTCATATTGTTATCACTTCTCCCCATATTGATTTATAGGTGCAATAAATTCCCAATCAAAAGTCCCGCAGGCATTTTTTTAAATTAACAAGATGATCCTAAGACTTGAACTGCATAGAACCTAAAATAGATACTAGCCAAAACAAAACTGGAAGAATTAAACCACCTGATTTCAAGATTTATTATAAATATTCTAAACAAGGCAGAGTGGTAATGGCATAAGTATAGACTAATAGATTAATGGAACAGGACAGAGAGTTCAGTTGATTTTTGACAAAGGTACCAACATAATTCAATGGGTAAATGATGACCTTGTCAACAAATAGTGATGAAACAACTGGATATTCATATTTAAAAAAATAAACCCTAACCATTACATCATCACATACACAAAATTTAATTTGAAATGGTTAATAGACTTAAACATAAAAGCTAACCTATAAAACTTCTAAAAGAAAACTTCTAGGAAAAAAAACTTCATGACTCTGTAGTAGGCAAACACATATGTTCTTAGAACACAAGAAGGTGACGATTATTTTTTTTTTTAATTTATAAGTTGGACTTCATCAAAATGTAGGCCTTCTGCTCTTCAAAAGACATCAGTGAGAAAATAGATAAAAAATAAGGCACATACTGGGAGAAAATATTTGCAATACATACATTTGAAAAAGAGTTTCTACCCAATATATATAAAGCATTGCTACAACTCATCAGAAGAAAATCAATCCAATTTTAAAAAGACGAAAGTGTTTAACAAAGACCTCAAAAAATGATATATGAATGGCCAAAAAAAACATGCATCATTCCATGAAATACAAATTAAAACCACAATGAGATATCATATCACACTCATTAGAATGGCTAAAAGTTAAAAAGCTGACCATACCAAATGTTGGTCAGAACTCTCATACACCACTGAGAATACAAAATGGTAGGATCACTTGGAAAACAGTCTGGCGGTTCCTTACAAAGTTAGACATTGACTTAACTATATGACGCAGAAAAAACATGCCCATAAAAACTTTTACACTAATGTACAGCACTCTTTCCATAATAACCAAATACTAGAAACAACCCCTACTGTCCTTCAAAGGTGAATGGATAAGTAAACTCTGGCATATTCATACAAGAGAATACGAGTCAGCAATTAAAAGGAACAAACTAATGATACACTCAGCAACATGGACAATCTCAGTAATGTCATGTTGAGAGAAGTAAACCAGACATAAAATAGTGCTCTCTGATTACATGAAGTCATGCAACCAGCCAAATTAATCTATAGCGATAGATTATACTGGCTGTTTGCTCTGTGGTGGGAGGAGCTGAGTGATTGGCCTCAAAGAAGCAAAAGTGAGTTTTCTGGGATGGTTTGATTGGGTTGATGGTTATACAAATATATATACTCGTCAAAACTTATCGAACTGTGTGCTTACAATGTACGCATATTATTGTATGTAAATAACACCTCAGAAAAGGTTTGAAAAATTATTTTGTTGAAGAAAAAAATGATTATCATTGAAAAAAATTATTTACCGATGAATAAACAAGAAAAATTTAAAAATAAATAGCAACTAAGACTAATTCAGGGGCCATTTTTCTTGGTAATATTTGGGGAGATCCTGACAGTTTTGCATCCATTTTTCTACATGTGTTTGGCTGCACTATGCAAAGCTTAATGCTAAAGTCACATCTTAACTTCTTCCACACATTAAAATTGTCAATCAACTTTTATTACGCAAATGAAGTACTTTACGTTAAATCTGTCAAGATAATTGCTAAGATCAAGCTAAATGGAAAGGAAAATAAAAGTAAAATGTGAGAAGTTATTTTTAAATTAAGAGCAGTTTCTATAAGGAATTATAAAGCAGTATGGCGATACGATATACTGGCTTTTCTATATCTTTCCATCTTGGCAAATGTTAGGGAGGGCTTAACTCTCCCAAACATACTCAAAGAACCAAATGCGTCAGTTGCTGTGCCTTCAACAGCAAGGAACAGGAAACTCTGCTTCTACTGACTTAAACAAGAAGGCATTTATAATCTCATATAACAAGAAGTTCTCCATGCATAGTTAATTCCCTGGCTCAACAACATCTTCCTTTCATTGTGCGTTTGTCCTCAGAGCAGCACCCCTCAAAGCTCCAAGATCATGACTTTGAACTATGACCACATCCAGGAAAGAAGATACCATATCTTTCTACTTGTCTCCTTTACATCAAGTATTCTTTCCCACCACACTTCTCACATTTCTCGAGCCAGAATTTCATCACTTGCCCACACCTATATAATTCATTCGCAAGAGAAATGCACATCAACATGATGGACCTAAACCAGCTCTTGTTAGCAGGTGGCCAAGAGGAGAGTGGAGATCCGAAAAATGTTGGTTCTCTTGGGAAGGAGGGAGGACCAGGTGGGAAGTTCAGTAGATGATCAAAAGTAAGTGCAACAGGGCTTCCCTGGTGGTGCAGTGGTTGGGAGTCCGCCTGCCGATGCAGGGGACACGGGTTCGTGCCCCGGTCCGGGAGGATTCCACATGCCGCGGAGCGGCTGGGCCCATGAGCCATGGCCGCTGAGCCTGCGCGTCCGGAGCCTGTGCTCCGCAACGGGAGAGGCCACAACAGTGAGAGGCCCACGTACCGCAAAAAAAAAAAAAAAAAAAAAAAAGTAAGTGCAACACTGGGCAAAAAAGAAATTCTCTTCCCTAGTTCTGTTAAGTTGTTGTGTTACCTTCACGTGAATACCTCTCTCTGGGGGCTTTTTCTACCAGTAAAGGAAAATCGAATTGAAAAACTCCAGCTGCCAAAGCCAGTCTCTGAAATCCTTTGCCCTCTTTAAGGGGCTCAAGAACATTTGCTGACTCTAGCACAGAGGAAATTAAAGCAATTCTCACTTCTTATGTGGCTATTTACTGCTCTCTACATCACTAACCCATATTTATTTCTCGGTTTGCAGCGCAGTGATTGTAGAGTAACTGCCAGGCAGCAAATAACTTCGTCGCTGAAACTGGTCGTAATTTTGCTCTCAGCAGAGCATGTTACATGACTGTTCAATGCTGGTAAATGGCCATGGGCTTTTCCTCCACTTCTAATTGCCATGATGTGTAGGATGGGTGATGGGTGGCTGTTTCCGTCTCACAGTCAACACCTTTACGTGGCAGCATAAGAAGATACTAAGTAGATACTAAGATACTAGTGGTTTCTCTACATAATACACACTGCTAGCCAATGTCCAAATAGTCTTTGTCTAGCAGGATGTTTGTGTTGTACTTTAGCGTATTACTTTTCCACGAGTCGACATGCCTTGTGCCATTATGGTGTCACTTCTGCACACACAGAAAGTAAACTTGCAAAATTCCCACACTCAGATGAAGTTGTGTTACATGTTATTAATGTACGTTGGTGTCAGATTGCGGTTTGAATTAATATCCATATCAGTTCACTCCACCTCATTTTTACCCTTGAAAGAAGCTATATTTCCTACTCCATTATTATCAATATCCCAGCCTAAACATTTCTTAACCAAACTTAGCACAACTCTTAGCTTCAATGTGTTCGGTTACTTCAGATCATTAAAGTATCCCTATCCCCTGTGGTTGAGCAATTACGACTGTAAAATCGTATCAGGTTTCTCATGTATAAAATGTGAATGTAGCTAAGGGAAGGCAATAAGTGGCGTGTAATCATTTCCCACTAACTCAAGACATGGAATAAGAAAGCTTTCAAAGAACTTGTTCTCAAACATGGCAGTACCGGAATGATCTGGGTAGCATTAAAGAGTTTGTATGCCATGGTGCCGACCTCTAGTAACTGAGGTCTGGAATGCAGCCTGGGCACGGGGCTGTTTTGTAAGCTTCCCAGGTGATTCTAAATGTGCATCTAGGGTTGGAAACAGCGCATTTAAGTAGTGGTTCTCAAAGTGTGAAGCCTCAGCACTACCTGGGAACATGCGTGAAATGCAAATGCTCAGGCTTTGCTCCAGACCTAGTGAATTAGAAACTCTCGGTTGGATCTCAGTACTCTGTGTTTCACCAGGCCTCCAGGTGATTCTGATACACGCCTAAGTTTGAGGACCGCTGCTCTACAGGTAAGTCTTTCCACTTCTAAAACCTTACGATTCTACCCTCCTGATAACCTCCACCAACTCCAAACTGTAGTGGACTCCATATATTCTCACTAAGCAGATCTCATGGCCTTAACAGGAGATGCAAGTCCTTGAAAACCATTAACGGAGTGACCATGGAATTCCTTGGTATCAGTGTCTGTCTGAGTCTTGCTACCTTCTCTGAACGATCTTGGCAGCTTTTATAATTCACTGGGCACCCACAGGGCCAGTCACACGTGGCCTGTAAGGAGCTGTCTCCTTACCTTGTTGCTGCTGGGGAACCTCCACTGGCTCTGCCTCCCACCTGCTTGATCAGCGCACGAGCCCTGGTGCTCTGTCGTGATGTGAATATCATTGCCTCTCTCTCAGCCCTTGTGATCTTAACGCTTTTGGCCATTTCTTAGGTCACCAAGCCTTTGACTGCTGGTGTGTGTCTTCAGAGTCCCTGTGCTCTACTCCATGCCTTTTTCAAGGTCGGAAGGACCCACTCTTGCATCTGTTTTCCCAGCAGGTGAGTTTTGGCAACACCTTGATTGACTTGCACCTATTCCACATGAGAATCTTGAAAAGAGTTTAGGAACCTTCTTTCTCTGGGTCTGACCACGAAAACTGCACCTATACCTCTTTTGCTGGTCCCCAGTTGTTGTAGTAAAGCTCAGGAGTTCCCAGTTCTGGCTCTGATTGAGAACCTGTGGTAATAATTGACCAGGTACTCCAATCACTGCTCCACTTTCATCCTCTAGCCCTACTCTGGAGCCCTTAGTCCCTGTTATGGGCTGAGTTGTGTCCTTCACTCTCTTCCAACAAACTCTTATGTTGAAGTTCTGACCTCCAGTACCTCAGAATATACTATATTTGGACATAAGGTCTTTAAAGAGATAATTAACTTAAATGGAGCCTTTAGAATGGGCCCTAATCCAGTATGAATAGTGTCCTTATAAGAAGAGGAGATCAGGACACAGATGCACACAGAGGGAAGGCCATGTGAAGATACAGGGAGAAGACGGCCATCTACAAGCCAAGGAGAGAGGCCTCAGATGAAACCAACCCTGCAGACATCTTGATCTCAGACTTCCAGCCTCCAGAGCCATGAGAAAATAAGTTTCTGTTGTTTCAGCCACCTTGTCTGTGGCCCTTTGTTACCACAGCCTTAGAAAACTAATAGGTATTGGTGCCTAATACTAGTTTCCTGGCCTGTGATCCAGCTCCTGGCCCTGTTCCCAGCACTCCCTTCAAACCCATGACAAATTCCTTAGGGAGGAGAAAGCAGCAGCTTCCATATTTACTGGCGTGAGATGAAAGACTTGAGAGTCAGTGATTCCTACAAAATTCCTGAGAGAGGAGGGCCTATGATGAGCATACACTGGGAATATTTTCGTGTGTTTTATGCTACTCTCTCCTACCTTTTATATTTTCTTCTAAATACAACATCAACCTCACGGTTCTCCAATGCTGTATGTGCACAAACTGGGACTCGGGCTTTATTGTAGCCAACAAACCCTGTCTGAACATCTACCATATGCGAATCCCTGTGCTAGACCTTGTGGGTTAGGGAGAACTGTTTGCCAATATGCATATGCATGTGTAAATCTATATATAGTCTCCTCTCATGGGGAGATAATGGATATATACCCAAAAATATAACTGTGAGGCTAGGTAGAATAGGAAAACTTCCCAATGAATGAAAGCCACTGACATCAAACAGTATGGTAAGAAAGAAGCTCCAATTTGAAAGTGACATTTGAAATGGGTTGATTTTGGACAAGTGGATAAAAAATGAGATTAAAAAAAAATGTTTAGGGGTATTTATTTTCTGTACTATGTTAAACATGTTGAAGAAGAGACTAGGAAGAATGCATTTTGTCCCCCCATTTGTACCATTCATTATAGTCACATGATGGTGTCACTGTGCCCCATAAGGTAAAGAAAATAGAATATTTAAAATATTCTTTACCTTAAGTGTGGGACATGTGAGCAATGAGCAGTTTCCTTTGATTCGCGTTCTTTGCGCTGTCTCCCCTGCCTAGTGAAATCCTTCCTGCTCTTTAAAACCTGGCACCACTATTCTCTCCTCCTCCATAAATCCTCCATAAATCATTTCCTCTTAAATCATTTCTTCTTCCCCTGAGAAAAATTCTTTGCTCCTTTTCAACACTTTCAAAGCCTTTTGCACACAGTATACAACTTTCCACACTATGTTTTGTTTTTTGTTTTTTTGTTTTTTTTTCGATACGCGGGCCTCTCACTGTTGTGGCCTCTCCCGTTGCGGAGCACAGGCTCCAGATGCGCAGGCTCAGCAGCCATGGCTCACGGGCCCAGCCGCTCCGCGGCATGTGGGATCTTCCCAGACCGGGGCACGAACCCGCGTCCCCTGCATCGGCAGGCGGACTCTCAACCACTGTGCCACCAGGGAAGCCCCACACTATGTTTTAATAACTAGTGTGCGTCTATCTCTCTGTTCTAGTTTATTAGGTTCTTGAGGACAAGCACTGTTTTATTGACCTAAATACTCAGTATCTGACTCAAACCAGGTACCAAAAAAAAGTGATTGTTAGCCAGGACATGGAAGCAACCTAAATGTCCATCCACACATGAATGAATAAAGAAGATGTGGCATATTTATACAATGGAATATTACTCAGCCATAAAAAAGAAAGAAATAATGCCATTTGCAGCAACATGGAAGGACCTAGAGATTATCATACTAAGGGAAGTAAGCCAGACAGAGAAAGACAAATATCATATGATATCGCTTATATGTAGAATCTTTTAAAAAAATGATACAAATGAACTTATATACAAAACAGAAATAGGCCCGCAGACATGGAAAACAAATTTATGGTTACCAAAAGGGGGGGGGAGTAATAAATTAGGAGTTTGGGATTAACATATACACACTACGATATATAAATAGATAACCAAGAAGGACCTACTTTATAGCACAGGGAACTATACTCAATATTTTGTAATAATCTATAAGGAAAAGAATCTAAAATATATATATATGTACTATATATATATATATATATATATAAATGAATCATTTTGCTGTATACCTGAAACTAATACAACATTGTAAATCAACTATACGTCAATTAAAAAATTTTTTCATAAAAAATAAATTTTAAAAAGTGTTAAACTTGATCAAATTGAAATTGACAGAATAGGTGTGGTTTAGAGCTGGAGATGAGAAAATGAGACTGCAGTGGCTCTGCAAAGCAAAATACTAACTACACTGTGTCAAGGATAATCTCTTCTGAACGTATGGTTTTCAAATAAACCTTTCAAATAAGGTTTTCTTCCTTAGTGTGGATTTAAGTTCTACCATCCTGGAGAATTACCATTTGTCCTTTGACAAAGAGTGTGTGTGTGTGTGTGTGTGTTGCATCTAAGAGTTCCCTAGAGGAGACCAAAATGACACAGGAAGAAGGGCAGGCACAGATTTTTGCTGCCTGCTCATGGAAAGATGTTGAAGGAATCACAGAATGTAAATCCCGCCCTGAACTGTTCTATTCAAGTCCTTATTCTAGACCGAGTAACTCAAGTACGTGGACTTTTGCTACTGTGAATTATTGTATATATGGATTAGTTTCATGGTGGGAAGATGTGAGACCATGCCAGTGAGTGGAAGATAAGGTTTTCCAAAAGGGGAATGGAAGGTTGCAACGTGAAGAATTCAAGAAAGAGATCTTGGGCTTCCCTGGTGGCACAGTAGTTAAGAATCCACCTGCCGATGCAGGGGACGTGGGTTCGAGCCCTGGTACGGGAAGATCCCACATGCTGCCGAGCAACTAAGCCCGTGCGCCACAACTACTGAAGCCCAGGCACCTAGAGCCCGTGCTCCACAAGGAGAAGCCACCGCAGTGAGAAGCCCGTGCACCTCAACGAAGAGTAGCCCCCGCTCACTGCAACTAGAGAAAGCCCAGGCGCAGCAACAAAGACCCAATATAGCTGATTCACTTTGTTATAAAGCAATTATACTCCAATAAAGATGGTTAAAAAAAAAAGACCCAACGCAGCCAAAAATTAAAAAAAAAAGAGAGAGAGAGCTCTCTCACTCTCTCTTTCCCTCCCTCTGGATGAAGAAGAAAAGGGGGGAAATGAAGAGGATGAAATGGTGAGATTTGTAAGACAAGGAGGCAAAGCTTTTCCTTTTCTCTCGGTTTCTGGAGATCGTCATATTTAGAATCCAGTTTTTTCTACATTATAATTCCCTCTAGTTAGTCTTCTCCTCAGTCACCAACCTTTAATAAAGGCTGTTATACAGAAAGCAACTTTGTGTTAGCTGCATGGGGATAATTAGAGCCCAAGGCAATAAAAGGCACCACAGCCTTCTTTGGCTTAGTTGGAACCCTCACGGCCGTGGTGACATTGTATCATGGGTAATTATTTATCTCAGAGCTCCAAGAAGTCGAGTCAGCAGTAAAAGAAGCTGAGACCCAAGGTGAGCTGAGACTAGGTAGCAGGAACAGGCAGCAGTGGTCAAGTGGCTAAGGCATCTATTCACTTAGGAATGATGGTGAGAAAAATTATCTTAACCCCAAGGTAAAGTAACTCCTGAATGTGGAGCTGGAGTTACAGTAAAGATAAGAGCCAATGATGCTTTCTTTAGTGGAAGACTCTTCTATCAGCTACAAAAGTTCTCAATGTTGGATCACACGCACTGTCATCATACATCTCATGTGTTATTTTTGTGTGGATGGTACGATACGCATTAGTTCCTCCAACTAATTTTACTAAGTGGTAAAAGGTGATAAAAAAATTTTGAGCATGCATTCCCAGCACCTGTACAATTTTGCAGATATTTTCTACACGTGCTGATGTACTTTCCTGTCTTGTGCATTGTAAAACAGACAGAAATTTCAAAAAGACAACACATATCCAAGGAAAAGTTCTAACACACTGTTCCCACACTCCAGTGTATCATCCAGCACAGCCCCTGAGGTGCTCACACCATTTAGAGCCCCTGATTTAGAAGTGAAGGTGACTGGACTTAGAGTCAGACAAACCTAGATTAGAATCACTCTTCAGCCACTTACAGGCTGTTAAGTCTCTGAATCTGTTTCCTAGACTCAAAGGGGGTAAGAATACCCCTCAAGGGTTTTTTTTAAAGATTTGCATAAGATGATATTTACAAATCATGCAGCATTGTCCCTAAGCTTTTGTGCCTACCACAGAGTAGGTGCTCAGTGAATGCCAGCCATTGCACATTACTCGTCACCACTGCACATCTAAAGCCCTGCTGGGGTCAGAGGAACCAGGATAATGTTTTTCTCAGTTAAAAACAAGACCACATGTCCACAAGGACATGTTTCTATGCAAGGAAAGAGTTAATGAAAAGTTCTTATTGATAGATAATAAAGAAAAAAACCTACCAGGACAGACATAAGTGATGGTCTAGGGGATGGTAAGTAGTTACTCATTGTATTTATTATCCAGAGAAGAATACAGACTATATATTTCATGAGCCAGATGGGAATAGTTATTTAATCCACCGTAATGATGACTCTAAATGGCTCTATTGAATCTCTACTTGAAAGTATACTTCAGAAGAGTTGCAGGCTATGAAGGGATAATGCAAGAAACAAATGTAATGGTTAAAGGATATTTTTGCTAAAGCTTAATTAAACTTGAGATTTTGTACCATTCTGTGTATAATCTTCAAATGATTTTTTTTCTGAAACAGGCACCAGAAACGGTGCTAAGAAATTAGCCTTAGAGCTATGCAGATTTTGAAGGGCCCTTAAGGGGAAAAAAATGCAAGAAAATACACAGATTTCAATCTGAAGCACAGAATTGAAATTGCTTTCTGCATCCCACACTTCCAGCAACATTGGTACCTACTTGAAATGAACAACTGCTAAAGGAAACAGCTGGGAAAAAGCTGTTACTGCAAAGCAAAGTGCACTATGCATGCTGTAATTAGTCTGCAATCGTTCTTCAGTCCACTGCTCGTGAAAAACCTTGATTTGATCACACCAAAAGCATTCCTATCACTGAGCAAAATTCAGGACAATTCTCCCCCCCCACAAACCAAATAAAACTCTCACTTTCACCGTAGTTGATGATAACATGATTTTTTTTAATGTGGTCAAAGTGACAACTGGACCATAGAGAGGCATGTAAAACCAATATTTTTTTGTTTACAGTGAGAAGTGCCTAAGAATAAGAGCTAAACATTTTTGAGTGTTTACTGTGTGCTAGCTTGGCACTGTCCAAAAGAAATATAACACAAGCCACAAGTGTGAACCACACAAGGAAAGTAAAATTTACTAGCAGCCACGTATTTTTTTTAAAAAGTAAACAGCATCTTAACTTAAACTGCCATAACAAAATACCATAGATGGTGTGGTTTAAATAACAGACATTTATTTCTCACAGTTCTGGAGTCTGAAAGTCCAAGATCAAGGTGCCAGCAGTTTTGGTGTCTGTTGAGAACCCTCTTCCTGGTTTGCAGATGGCAATGTTCTTGCTGCACCCTTACATGAGGGAGAGAGAGAAGGCTCTGGTCTCTTCCTCTTCTTATAAGGACGCTAATCCCATCATGAGAGCTCTACCCTCATGATCTCATCTAATTACCTCCCAAAGCCCCACTTCCAAGTACCATCACATTGGAGGTTAGGCTTTCAGCATATGAATTTGGGTGGACATAAATGTTTAGTCCTTAGAAACAAGTGAAATTAATTTTAATACCATATTTTATTTAACACAGTCTACCTAAAATATTATCTTTTCAAGATGAACTCACTAAAAAGCTATTAATGAGATATGTTACATACTTTTTTCCTACTCATCTTCTAAACCTAGTGTGTAACGTACACAGTTTGGACTAGTCACATTTCACATGCTCAATAGCAGGATGTGGCTAGTGGCTTCCGGACTGAACGACACAGTTCCAAATGCTTTATATGGATTATATCCTTCAATCCTCTCAATAGTCTGCTGATGTAGTAACTATTATCCCTTTCTACAGATGAGAAAATGGAAGTACAAGGAGACTCAACAATAAGCTAGAGGGGCAGACTCAGAAAGAATCTAGGCAACCTCATTTCAGAGCCTGTACTTAGCACTACGGTGTCCTGCCTCGTGCACTGCTTGGTGTAGCTAACAGACTATTCTTCCTGACCAGCAAGAGGATTTGAAAATTATAAAGATACCCATGGAGAGTTAGCAATAAACTATAATAATAGCCTTCTTTTTGAGCCTTTTCCATAACAACCATCTTAGAGGGTAAATACTGTTATGTGTTATGCCTATTTTACAGATCTGGAAACTGAGGCACAAAGATATTAAGTCACTTGCCCAAGGTCACAGAGCCAAGATCTGTGGGAACTGTGATTCAATCCTAGGTCTTCCGACTCCAGAACCTAAGCACTAACCACTAGTTTGGTACTGTTAACAGGTCTATCAAAATAGACAAAGTAACATTCCACAGCAGGTACAATAATAACAGCCTCTGAAGGCTACAGAGTGAAACAGAGAAAGTGAGCCAAATCAACTACTTTAAGAAACGAAATAGAAATGATAACACGTAAGAGAGTCACTTTTAGTGAAGATTAAAATTTGTCCCTGTATTTGCTGTGCAAGAAATAATGTTTAGGGCTTCCCTGGTGGCGCAGTGGTTGAGGGTCCGCCTGCCGATGCAGGGGACACGGGTTCGTGCCCCGGTCCGGGAAGATCCCACATGCCGGGGAGCGGCTGGGCCCGTGAGCCATGGCCGCTGAGCCTGCGCGTCCGGAGCCTGTGCTCCGCAACGGGAGAGGCCACAACAGTGAGAGGTCCGCATACCGCAAATAAATAAATAAATAAATAAAATAATAATGTTTAGTAAAGAAAAAGACATGGAGTTTTCCATGAAAGAAGACAAGCTGTTACACAGCAGTCAGTATAAGGAAAAAGGATGGATAACCCAACAGCCTCCAGAATTTTTATTTCATGGCCCACTATGGTGTTATGCTCCCTTGCTACTTATTCCAAAATGTCTACCATTACGATTAGATGCTAAAGACCAGCATATCAAAGCAGGGTTGCTATGTACCATTCAAGATATACATCAGAAAGATACCCCAGATACTGCAAGTGAATAAAACAAGTTACAGAATAGTACCTATGAAGTATGATTAACCATTTCTGTTGAAACAGTAAAAACAAAAAGTTGGATTCCATATAGAAAACAATTTGGAAATAATGCCTATCAGTGGTTATGGGAGTATAAAGAACATTATATGGAACTTAATTTTTATATTATATATTTCTGTAATGTTTGAATTTTTATAACCAGCATAGATTACATTAGTAAACAAAATTAATAGGTGCTAGGTAGATGAGAGAGAGAGATGGTGAATGGGATAAGACAGACACAAGAGTACTGATACATATTGAACGTTTCTATCCATATCAAGTTTTTTTAAAAGGGAAAACTAGGGCTTCCCTGGTGGCGCAGTGGTTGAGAGTCCACCTGCCGATGCAGGGGACACGGGTTTGTGCCCCGGTCCGGGAAGATCCCACATGCCGTGGAGCGGCTGGGCCCGTGAGCCATGGCCGCTGAGCCTGCGCGTCCAGAACCTGTGCTCCGCAATGGGAGAGGCCACAACAGTGAGAGGCCTGAGTACCACAAAAAAAAAAAAAAAAGGGAAACTAGTATTTGGTATTAGAAATCTGGATGCTGCTTACCTTTGGGTGGTCATGCTTAGAAGGAAGGTGTCCTTTTATGTCTTGATATGAGTGCTGGTTACATGGGTGTGTTCAGTGTGAGACCATCCATGATGCTATACAGTCTTTATATATATTTCTGTATGCATGTTTTAGATTTTTTAAAGTTTCAAAATATATTTGAGAGAAGATCTCATAAACTGGCAAACTTATATTTTCAGATAAAGAATGTAAACTATTTTTTATATTCCCTTGAATAATAAGAATTTTGCATACTGAGTCCTTCTCCACCTCCTTTGGTCTTAGAAATACAGGTCAGCAGACGCCTTATCCATCTTTCAGGTGCATTCTTTATAAGAGGTCATCTGCTGCCCCTACCGCTTCTTCAAAGTCTGATACGTTGAGCAATATTCACAACGCTTGTGTGGTTAATTTTATCCAAGTTGTTCGAGTAACTGCTAACTACTTCTTCTATGATTGCACAGAAATAAAAACCAGATTTACGTTTTACTTTGCAACTTAAAAGATAGAGAAGCTGAGATGAAAGTCTAGAAACTGATTTGCACAAGGACACTGGGAGGCAAGGCAGTGGAGAAAGAGTGAGAGATTGGAGAGGGAAGGTAAGAGGTGGGGGGGGAGAGATACCGGAGACTGAGGCAGAGGGAAAATGCAGTGGGAGGGGGCAGGGGGGAGAAGGAGGAAGAGGATTTATGTCAGTCTACAAAATAGGAGGCAGACACATTGGTTTGGAAACGCCCTGCAATTTGTGTTACTTGGTAAAGGTGCTGGCTTCTTTCTCTGTGTATCATCTGGCCTTTAGGACTAAGCCATGAGAATAAAATCAGAAGCAGAAGGCTGTAACTTAGGGACAAACAAATAAAAGTCAAAGGCCAGGAAGGAGAGGTAAAAGAAATGTCCCACATCCCTCAAAGCTAAGCCTTGAACTAGGGAGATGGCTACAGAAACACGAAGATGGGTAAAAAAGAATCCTGAAAGCATCAGGGTTGGTGGATACTGTGGGCTCCTGGAAATGCTTTGGGCTGGATACTTTGTTCATCATGGCGGTGATGGTGGGAAAAGGCATTGATAAATGTCCCTGAGATGGAACAGATGGGAAAACAGACATTTCCCATGCTGCCATAAAGGATCTCCGAGGTGCAGAGAGTGCCCGAGGACCCGCCTTGATGAGAGTACAGAGGCTGCAGTGTGTGCGGAGACCAGATGTAAATGACGGAGTCCACCATCTCCAGCATCAGGGGCCCACGCAATGCCCAAGGAGCTGGTCCCAACCAGCCAAATGGTCAAAGTCCAGCCTCCCCAAGACAAGCCTTCCCCATCACCCCCAAGCAGATAGTGAAAACTTCACACCTTCCTGCTGGTGCCATGTTGCAGAAAAGACAGTGAATGGGGAAGATCTCTGAAGGTCTGGCCATCTTCCCAGAGAGATCAAGTACAGAGACTATTTAAACAAAGGGCATTGAACTTTGAACTGAAGGGAAGCTGTTTAAACCGGAAGACATTGAGCTATTTAACTGACAAGTTTAAGTTTCCTGAGACCCCACAGAGGTATGAGTTCTTAAGGGAAAAACAGCTTCCTTTGGAGAAAATTCAGAAGCTATATTTTCTTTGCACATACGAGTGCAGTATGAGCATATCAGGGGCTCTACTAAGCTAGACAAGAACACCTCAAGTAATTCATGCCTTGTTAAATATTCCAAACAGGGAACTCTTTCCAACCAAAATGCATATTAGATCAACCGTTTTTAAAATATTATTGCTTTTATGGAAGATATCTGATGAAACCTCTTGAAAACAATTGTCTTTGATTTCTTTTAACAAAACAGATTAGTGACCTCTACGTATTTTCCTCTATCACCATGATTTTCATCAAAATGGCAGCTATGAAAAGCATCCTGAAAGAAGACACCAAATACAGAGACCTATATCTAGGATGAAATACACTTGTGTGGACCATGGAGAGAAAGGATGATCTCTCTTTTTAACACTGTTACTGTGAAATGTATATCTTTATATACCATATCTATAATATATATTCTGCTAGGAGTAAAGCTGAGTTGTCAAAGACTTCAGTTTCTTCGAATGTAAAATGAATGGTGTGAAATGGAAAAATCACAAAAGTCCCTTCTTGTTCTAAAATACTCTGGCTTGATGATGTGAGAGCATTCAAGATGGAATGACCATAAAAACAGTGTCAATGTTATTGCACCTGCTTAAATGGCATTAGTTTTACCTTTAGACCCCAGGCAGCCCCCAGCAAAGCATCTTGGACATAATAGTTATTGGGTATTGTTTAGTCTTATAGAAACTCCTACAAATGGTGAATGTGTCTTCTGGTGTGCACCTCATAACCAAATTCCATAACGAAATACCGTGTGCTTCTGGGAAGGAGAGCTCAGCTCAAGGGACATGAAATACTTGACCTGTATCAGGTTTTACAACTACTGATTTTTTATTAATTTTTATTGGAGTAGTTGCTTTACAACATTGTGTTAGTTTCTGCTGTACAGTAAAGTGAATCAGCTATACGTGTACATATATCCCCTCTTTTTTGGATTTCCTTCCCATTTAGGTCACCACAAAGCGTTGAGTAAAGTTCCCTGTGCTATACAGTAGGTTCTTATTGGCTATCTATGTTATACATAGTAGTGTATATATATCAATTCCAATCTCCCAATTCAACTACTGATTTTTTTAAAAAATCAAATTGATAACACGCCTGTGATATCAATTTGCTAGCTCAATTTCAGAGAATCCCAGAGCTAAGAGGCAAGTTAGTGATTAACTAGTAAAATTCCTGAATTTGGAAGATGAGAAAACTGAAGAGGTAGGTAACCTTTCAAGTCCAACATTTATTCCAACGTTCCATGATGGAACCAGGTTGTGGCTCTTGACCCAGCGCCTGGTCTCTGTTCTCTACTACCTTACACAGTCATCTCACAAGCATGAGTTATTGGCCAGGTATTTCCGCCTGAAACCTATTATTACTAATAACCAGAAACCAGGATACTTGGCTCCTAGGTGCATTACTAACTAGTCATGTGACCTTGGGCAATCACTTCACCTCACAATATTTCAGCATTTTCAGTTTTCCTTTCTATAAAATGACAGGTTTGCTTTAGATAATCCATAGTGCATTGATATGTTTTCAGGGTTAGAGATATAATTTTATCCTTAAAAAGAGCAATCTTTTCCTTGTGTGTACAGAACAAGTCTGCAGCTACAGGGTAAACCAGAATTTCGCTTTGATCAATGAAGATATTTAACACGTCAATTTCAGACACATGAATCCTTTCTTTGTCTTACAAGCTGATAGGTGGAACCATTGTCCCATTGTTCTCACCTTTCCATTGAAACACTGGAGTCTAGGAGGAGCCATTATTCAGCGGATTTGTAGTATGTAAGCCCAATCCATAGTGCTAGGCACAAAATAAGCATTCAACTATTCTAATTGCTTAAAATTCTCAAAATTCTGAATTACTAAGTACATTTGCTGTCATATGGACAGATCTTGCCTTTTGAATGCTTCACTTATAAGGAAAAATACTTCGTAGGAAGAATTACATACTATTTACATATACTAGTTATAATTGATTTAAGGTTATTTCTTTAAAATCTATTAATATAAACTCTGAATGACGCTTACCCAGTAAAATTCTAAAATCTTCCTAGACACAGTATAATGTAGATTGTTCTTATTCTAGGGTACTCTTGTGAGTTGCGGTAAACAGCCCAATTCTTGAATACTATATACTAGGTTTACTTGGATTACCACACAAATCAAAACAGCCTATTCATTTCTTATCGCATTGTTATTCTCATTAATGTAAGTCACACAGGTGCAGTGTGTGATGGGAGCCATTTATAAATTAATAAATAAACACATTTCAAAAGGACTGACTTATAAAAATAATGCCTTACTAAAAAAAAAAAAAAAAAAAATGGAAACTATTGTCCAAAAGCCATTTGCTGGGCTATTGGTTTATAAGCAAACAAATAGAAAAATGACAGTGGGAAATTTCAAACAGTAACCTCTCTGGAGGGAAACAAAGCAGTTCAACAGAAGTATACAGCTGTACATAAAAGACTGAATTAAGGGTAATTAAAAAAAAACTCTGAGAAAATGATAAGCTCAGTGAATATCCTTTCAAAAGCAAGGAAGAGAAACAGAAACCTGGGATTGAAATAATATCTCGTGGCTTTACAAAGCTTTTTTATCCCAGGGCCCATCCACTTTACAAAAAGTAATTCATTCATTTGCCACACACCCTTTGGATTGTGGGTAAGTGCTATGTTGTAACATCCTTTTGTGGAGACAAGAGATGGAGGCAGAAGGAGCACCCACACACAGGATCAGTAATCAGCGGGGGATTCCTCCCTCAAATTCAACTACTCGTGCAACTCTTCTACTTGCCCATTTTACCTGGATGAACTCAGACTGCTGGGTAACACAGATGAAAGCACTGTTACCATAACACTCAGTATTTAGTACTCTTCTTCTAGCCCATGTGCTAGCTTTGCTGACATTACCTCATTGATCTTCAAAATATCCCTGAGAAAGGAGGAGCGAATGGTCTCTGTCCTCAGTTCATGGATGGGGTAGCAACTGCTTCAGGCCAGTACATGATTCAGTGTTGCAGCTTAAAACAGAGCCATATTCCCCAAACCTCAGACAGGGCCACCATCAACCACTTCTGGAGTAAAGTGTAGCTCTTTGCGGGTGGCCAATAGGAAAGGGATCCAATTCCTAACGCTGGCAGATGTGGAAGCAGACGGCAGTAAGACACTACTCATTGTTCCCCAACGCCTCCAAAGACGCTTCTCATTTGTTATTTACAACAAATTCTTATTGTGGGGCTGCTGGAAGCACTTCCTGTTGGAAGAAGCAAGGAAGGAAAATGGGGGAAGCATGGAAGAAGGACCCATAAATCATATGTGAACATGCCACTCAAAAAGTTACATCCATTCATTCATCACTCATTCAAGAAATGGAAGCCTCCCAGGTGCCATTCAAGGTGTGGAGGCGACAAATGCCAGTCGGACCTTGCCTTCAAGATTAGTCCAACGGCCTAATCAGAGTTTTTAAATTGGGAGCACAGAGCCACACATGTTAAATAAAAGTCATGTCCAGATTGTTATGGAAGTGTGAAAGGAGAACACTGAGGTCAGCTTACATGAGTCAGGGGAGGCTTCTCAAAGTACTTGTGGCTCGTGCTGAGACCTGCAAGATCACTGAAGTTTAATTAGGGGAGGGATATGCAAGTAGAAGGATGAGTTCCCAGGGGGGTGCTGTGTGAAACTGGAAGTTCTTTGTTTTAACTTTAGCAAGTGGCTCTGCTGGTTGAGGTCAGGTTGTAGGTGGAAGGGTGCCAGGCCCTGAGAAAACAAAAATGGTGAAGTCAGAGCAAGAGGAAGTTCATGCATCAAGTTCAGGAGTTAGAACTTCACTGAGAAGACTTTGGGGACCTACAAGGATTACAAGGACATTTTGGAGGATGGAAGTAATATATAGCACATGGGCTAGAATGGGACATACTAACCATCCCTTTTGTTGTATGGGGCCTGGGTATTCAAAGCATGGTTACCTGGTCCCATCAAGGATGGAGGTGATGGAAGCCCCAGGAAAGAGGGGCAGAAGTTCAGGAGACAGAGGTTAACTCCTCTACTCTCTGTTCTGGCCTCCCTGCCTTCCTTGGCTAGACCGGACTAGAAAATCTGGAGTTAACACAAAGCAACCATCTAGGATAACAGTAGAAGACTAGACCAAGCATTTTCACCATTTTCTATCCAGAAGGGGACATGAGGCATTCAAAGAACTCAGCTTCCTTCCCAGGACTTTGGGACGTATTGTTGCATAACGAGCACACCCTTGGCGCACACGTTCTCCTTGCTTGTTAGCATTCTGTACTGAGACAGGGCAGGGTAGGTACAGTGAGCATCTTCACTGTCTGTGTGTACATCTTCATCACGGGATGTAATCGTCAACTAGTCTGACTAAACACTATTTATATATGGGGGTTTGTATAATGTTTTATCTACTTTTCAAACATGTTGCCCCACAAATTATCTTATTTCAATCTTTACAACATGCCTGGGAGTATGCAAGACCTGTAATACTATGTCTGCTGATGACTAGGGTAAACGAAGCTCGGAGAGTTCAAAGACCTGCCTGGGTTAAGACAGAAAATGCGATAAAAAGCCAGACTCTACACAAGGCTTCCTGACTCCTTCCCCATCCAGACATTTCCTCAGACCGCGTAATGAGGTTGAGCGAGTCTGAAAGACGGGTGATGGATAAGATCACTGGTTGACCAAAAACAGGTGAGATCTATGAGAGAGGCAGAGTAGGATCCCTTCCCCTCAGTGTCTGATGTGTTCCAGCAAGTTCTCAGGTGTGTCAAGGACTGAAAAGAGTTAGGAAATCCTCAGAGGAAGCATACAGATAGGATCAGAACCACCCCTGTATACTTTCAAACTCTTCCCCCACTCCGCCCCGACTTGGTGGAAACAGGAAGCCAGCTCTGCCTAAAGACCTCCAACCTAGCATTTCTAGTGCCTATGATTCAGGCCCACTTGTGTGTCCAGGAGGAAATACAGACATATCTCATTTTATTACACTTCACAGTTATTGTGTTTTACAAATTAAAGGTTTGTGGCGACCCTGCATCAAGCAAGTCTATCAGTGCCCTTTTTCCAACAGCATTGGCTCACTTTGTGTCTCTATGTCACATTTTGGTAATTCTCTAAATGTTTCCAACACTTTCATGATTATTATATTTGTTATGGTGATCTTTGATGTTATTATTGTAATTGTTTTGGGGTAGCATGAATCACTTGTAAGGATCACTTCTAAGAATAGCCCTTATAAGACGGCAAACTTAAGGTTGTGTGTTCTGACTGCTCCACCATCCAGCTGTTCCCTCATCTCTCTCCCTCTTTTTGGGCCTCCATATTCCCCAAGACAAAACAATAATGAAATGAGGCCAGTTAATAACCCTACAATGGCCTCTACGTGTTCAAGTGAAAAGAAGAATCACACATCTCTCACTTTAAATCAAAAGCTAGAAATGATTGCGTTTAGTGAGGAAGGCGTGTCAAAAGCCGAGATAAGCTGACAGCTCAGCCTCTTGCACCAAACAATTAGCCAAGTTGTGAATGCAAAGGAAAAGTTCTTGAAGGAAATTAAATTGCTACTCCAGTGAACACACAAATGATAAGAAAGTTAAACAGCCTTATTGCTGATTTGGAGAGTTTTAGTGGTCTGGATAGAAGGTCAAACCAGCCACAACATTCCCTTAGCCAAAACCTAATCCAGAGCAAGACCCTGTAACTCTCTTCAATTCTATGAAGGCTGAGAGAGGGGAGGAAGCTGCAGAAGAAAAGTGTGACGCTAGCGGAGGTTGGTTCATGAGGTTTAAGGAAGGAAGCCATCTTCATAACATCATGGTGCAAGGGGAAGCAGCAAGTGCTAAGGCAGAAGTTGCAGCAAGTTATCCAGAAGATCTAGCTACAATAATTAAAGAAGGTGACTGCACTGAACAGTTCATTTTCAATGTAGATGAAATACCTTCTACTGGAAGAAGATGCCATTTAGAACCTTCACAGCTAGAGAGGAGAAGTCAACATCCGACTTCAAAGCTGGAAAGGACAGGCTGACTCTTTCGTTAGGGGCTAATGCAGCTGCTGACTTTAAGTTGAAGCCAAAGCTCATTTATCATTCTGAAAATCCTAGGACCCTTAAGAATTATGCTAAATCTACCCTGCCTGTGCTCCACAGATCGAACGACAAAGCCTGGATGACAATTCATCTGTTTATAACACAGCTTACTGAATATTTTAAGCCCACTGTTGAGACCTACTGCTCAGAAAAAAAGATTCCTTTCAAAATATTACTGCTCACTGACAATGTACCTGATGGAGAGGTACAATGAAATTAATACAACATCCATTCTGCAGCCCATGGATCAAGGAGTAATTTCAAGTATTATTACTTAAGAAAAAAACTTTTGTAAGGCTATATCTGCCGTAGATAATATTTCTCTGATGGATCTGGGCAAAGTAAATTGGGAAGCTTCTGGAAAGGATTTACCATTCTAGATGTCATTAACAACATCTGTGATTCATGGGAAGAGGTCAAAGTATCATCACTAACAGGAGTTTGGGAGAAATTGATTCCAGCTCTCACGGATGACTTTGAGGGGTTCAAGCCTTCAGTAGAGGAAGTAACTGTATATGTGGTGGAAATAGCAAGAGAACTAGAATTAGGAGTGGAGCCTGAAGATGTGACTGAATTACTCTAATTTCATGATAAAACTTTAAAGGATGATGAGTTGTTTCTTATGGATGAGTAAAGTGGTTTCTTGAGATGGAACCTGCTCTAGGTGAGGATGTTGTGAAGATTGTTGAAAAGACAACAAAGAAATTAGAATACTACATGCACTTAGTTGATAAAGCAGCAGCACGGTTGACAGAACTGTCAATCCATGCAGGAAACTTCATTAATTGTCTTACTTTAAGAAACTGCCACAGTCATCTCAACCTTCGGCAACCACCACCCTGATCAGTCAGCGGCATCAACAGTGAGGCAAGACCCTCCACCAGCAAAAAGGTTATGACTCACTTGAAAGCGCAGATGATGGTTAGCATTTTTTAGCAATAAAGTATTTTTTAATTAAGGTACATACATTGATTTTTACACATAATGCTACTGCGCACTTAACAGACTTTAGAATAGTGTAAACATAACCTTTACATGCACTGGGAAACCAAACATTGTGTGTGACTCGCTATATTGTGATATTTGCTTTTTTGCGGTGGTCTGAAACCGAACCCACAAAATCTCTGAGGTTTGCCTGTACCACCAACAGCAGACTGTATTATCTTTCACTGCGAATGGCAACAGCTCTTGGAGGAAATTCCATGCCACCAACCACAATATTTGCTTAAACATGTGCTCACACTAAAGTCAACATGGAGACGATGAACATAGGGGAACGTAATGGCCGTGTTACACATCTTGGAAAATTAAAGGAAGAGCACAGTTTCCTGGGGACAATGTGAAAATACCTTTACTGCTGAAGTTCCTTCTGGCTGTGCTTTTGGGATACGATTTGAATCAATGAAATAAATCCTCATAAGGCTAATATTTCTCTATGCCAACTTAAACTTAACTTCAAAACTAGACAATCTCAGAATCCTGCTCTGGGTATTGAAATTATTGCCAGTGGCCAAGTTTTCCAGGACACCATCAGTGGATCCAGAGTGTCACATGCTGACACCCCATCTCCTCCCTGAATCCAGTTCCTCTGGTACCCACCACCCCCTCATCCCTAGCTTTGTGCCTTTGCAAAAATATCTCAGAAGGATTCCCCTGTTGTCATCCAGGAACCTCAGGAGACAGGCCTTCCTCCAATGGCACTGAGAGGGTGTCTTGTGCTTTATCTATTGTTAAACTTTTCTCATCTTATTTACGTGGTGAGCTCCATTTCCTTCATCTTTGTACTCCGGTGTCTAAAACCCCATGTGAGGCAAAGTTGTTTGAGGGTAGTCAGAGGAAGAAATGAAGGAAGGAAGGTAACAAGAATAGGTATGATATGCCTGGTTTACAAATAAACACAGAAAACTTAACTGGCCCGACCTTGGCAGTCCCACAGCTGTACAGCAGCAGATCCAGCCGCAATCGCAAGGTCTCTGATGTAAACCCCAAACTCTGCTGACAACCATCTGGGTGATGGGAGAACTCTAGCTCCTTCCCAATAATGGGCGGAGAGAATGGGAAGTTTGCTCGATTTCCTGTTTCTTCTCCTATATGACTTTCCTAGGTCTTTCCTCTCTGCATCTTGTCCATGTCTCTCCTCTCAGGCCTCGCCCTTCGATCGTTCATGTGTGTGAATCCCTCACAAGGCTGTTCCATGCCCCGACATCAGGACTTAGCATACAGGCAGTGGTCCGAAAATGGATGAATAAGGAGACAGAAGAAAGAAAGCAGAGGTGGAAAAAAGAAAGTAATGTGGCTTTTAGTTTATTTATCAAGCGAGCATTGGTAAGACAACACCCTAGTCACTATCTGATGACATAATACTGCCAAGGAAATCAGGGAGAAAGAGTCCCAGAAGTTGTTTTTGTGGAGCAAAGCATACATCTAGGCTACTGCTGTGCATTATTTCAGTATTAAACACATTTTTAGCAGATAACAAAAGCAGAGACATGGAGATCAAACCCTGAAAAATACACAAGCAGGAGTTTAGAATGGTGGTACCTTTTCTGCCAACAGGCAGCAGAGTTGAAGCATCTAAACTAACTCTCCCTCCACACACATATATTCCATCCCATTAACACCAGATGGTAGGGAACAGGCTACCGGTCACAGGCTTCCTAAGAGGAGACACAATGCAAAGCTCTACAAACATGAATGCAGGGGCTCTGACCAATGCCATGGTTCCCAGGCCCTTGGATTTCAGGGTCCAGCAAAATCCCATTGGAGTAAAAACGGGCTTCTGATATAAGGTTACACACAGTTTATTTTCCCCCAAATATTCTATTTTATCATTGTAGTAAAAATTCATATGAATTTTAAAAATTAGGGAGGACATGATCTCAGAGGAAAAAGATTTTTTTAAGTAGCATAAATCTTGCTTTGTCAAAAATCACTTAATAGGAGCTTCCCTGGTGGCACAGTGGTTGAGAGTCCGCCTGCCGATGTAGGGGACACGGGTTCGTGCCCCGGTCCTGGAAGATCCCACATGCCGCAGAGCGGCTGGGCCCGTGAGCCATGGCCGCTGAGCCTGCGCGTCCGGAGCCTGTTGCTCCGCAACGGGAGAAGCCACAACAGTGAGAGGCCCGCGTACCGCAAAAAAAAAAAAAAAAAAAAAAAAAAAAAAAATCACTTAGCAGGAATCAGTTTCCTATCTTGTTGCAGACTGGTGCAAACACTGTCAGGGAGCAGTCCACTGTCCACAGCTGGGTGCTAATTTACAAACGGGCATCAGGGAATTAATGCTCTAGATCATCACAGCTCAGGTACGAAAAGGATGAGATATTAAGCTCAGGGGAAACAGAAGCAACACGTCGCAGCACGGAGGAGGCTGATGGGCACTACAAAGACAGTGAACGCATGGGACTCATTTTCTCTGGAGTATTATAGAGCGGCGATCTAATAACTGAGCCTGGGGGTGTAGAAGGTGACGCGGCAGCTACGCCTCTCCATTAACTCCATCAGTGGCACTAGACCCACCACCAGGGATCAACCAGGGGAACATTCTCAAACTTCATACTCAGTTTATCCTCAGGAACATTAAGCCTATGGCAGAGAGAAGAGATCCCCAAATATCCCAGGACAGCATGTTACTGATACTGACAGCATGTTGTGATAACATACACTAAAACAAGTTTAGCAAGAATTTGCATTTCCAGAAAATGGAAACCATAGCCACGAAAAGCAGAACGTGGGTTAAATTAATTATCTCCCTTGCTTTCTTTTTGTTTCTTAAACACGTCAAATTTGATAGCCCTCGGGGCCTTTGCACGTATAGCTCTCTCTCCCTGGACCTCTAATATCCCACCATTAAAGGTTTGGCTTCTTGAGGTTCAGATCTCAGTTTAAATATTGCCTCCTCAGAGGGGACTTTTGGACCACACTCTCTAAAACAGGTATCTATGCAACTACTCCCACATCACTCTATTTTGTTTCTCTGCTGAGCGCCTATGACTATTTGATATCTTTCATCGATCTTTTATTATCTTGTTGCTGGTCTCTGCCCAATAGGATATAAGCTCCATGAGAACAAGAACCTTGTCTGAATCAACGCCACCCTATCAATCCCTGGAACCTGGAACAGGGGAGCTTTCATTGTAGATGTTCAATATATATTTGCTGAACAAAATGCATACCTAGTCAGCATAAGCCTCCTTTTAAAGATAAGGAAAAGAGATTCAGAAAGGTGAAACCATCTCAACACACAGCTCCTGGGTGGCAAAAAAAGAAACGAAAAAGGAAAAGATAAATCAGTTCTTTTCCAGACCTGTGTTTTTCCCCACAGTTCTGTGTTCGTTTTACCCTGATTTTGCCTGTATATACACACACACACATATATACAGAAAAAATGGAACTGTAAAGGGGGTATAGAAGGATTTGCAATATAACTTGACAGGGCCTTAAGCCACTGAGATTATTCTGCCTTTAAAATTCTAACCAAAGTTAAAGAATAGACATAATCACCTACATAGTATAAATTAGGGACCATGATGATCAAATACCCCCACCTTAAATATTTCTTTACAAGCTAGATAGAGTGTCTGTAAGTTCTGGTCAAAAGCAAATTCCCCCTGGATGCTATTAGTTGATTAAGCCAACACCATTCTCAATTTTGTTCTCCCCTGCATGCTTTAGAGGCTGGAAAAGCTAAATATTACATTCCCAGCATTCCTTGCAACCAGGGGATCACATAACAAAGGGCTAGCCAATGAAACAGTGAAATCTACAAGAAGTTTGAGGAAATTTTTCACTTTCCTAACAAAGTGTCAGACATTGAAGCTTTCTTCCCTTCCTCACTTCTTTCTGTCTTGAACATGTACTTGATGTCTGGAACTTTGGCAGCCATCTTGTAACCATGAGGGAAATATCAAGGTGATCTCAGAGATTCCAGCTGGACATCATTGAGCCACCGAAATACCACCAGCAGCTACTTGCCTTCAGAATCTTAGGATGTGAGGAAAAATTAAAATTTATTTGCAGAAGCCACAGTTGGGGTAACCCACAGTTCATTGGATTCTTTTTTACAAGCAGCTAAGAGAATTTCTTTTTGACACAAAATTTTAAATTACTTGAATTTTTGTGCAGGGAAAGAGCCAGGGGACTAAAGACCCCTGCCTCACTCTCCTGCCCTCAATCTCTTCCCAGTTCTTCAGAAGCCAGATGGCAAGAGAGCCCATGGATGTGTATCAGTCTCCAGGGACCCAGAACAGGAAGGAGAAAGACAGAAAGTAGATATGGAGAGGCAAATGGAAGACAGACAGGACAACCGGAAGTTTTCAGACATCTCTTCTTACCAACAGAACCATTACATCAAGTCAAGTCAAATACCCAATGCCAATACACAAATCAGACGATAGCAGAGCTTCTTCAGTGGAGGAAGAGCCAGTGTGCCAGCCTCCCACCTCCCTCTTACCCCTGTGGCAGCACCTCTCACATCCAACCTCCAGCCCAATCCCCAAAGTCACCTCTGCTGAATTTTAGACATGCTTGAAAAGTACATTTGCAAACCACTAATTTATAAGATTGTCAGATAAAATACAGGACATCCTTCGGTTAAATTTGAACTGCGGATATACAACAAATACTGTTGCATTGGACATAAACTAATTTTTTATTTGTTATATACCTGATATGAAAACTTAACTGGGCATTCAGTTATTTTTATTCGCTAAGTCTGATAAACCTGCTAATTCGTAACATTATTTAGCACAGATCTGAAAGGACAGGACACAGGACAGTCAAGTCTTTATAAAGGGGAGAGATGTATAAATAACATAGACAAAAAGCCTAGAGGTGCTAAAAGTGGAAGAGAAATACAGAAAAGTAACCTCGAAAGGCTTGAACATAGAATTTATTGTGATTTTGTTCAAGATGGGATTTTCCCTCTAGACTGCATCTTTCTGGCATTTCTAAATGACCAATGTGGTGTCCATTTGCTCTTTTCAAAGTTGAAAAGTCCAAGACGCCCACAGCAAGGAGGAAGAGGAACACGAAACACCGCTCTTGACAATGTCCTCAAAGCCTGGCTTCTCGACTCCCAATCTGGGACATTTGGCTGTTTTCACAGACAGAAAGTGTTCCTCATCCAATTAAATAAAATGAAGCAGAAGCCAGGTGGAATGCTTCCAGTTAAACGCTTGCTCCTCTTATCTTCCTGTTCACACCCTTCCCCTCATTATCACAACAGAGCACATCAAGAGCACTCTCCGTTTCTAATGAAGATGTTCCTACTGTATTCCTAATGAAAACAGCATGCAGATAATAGCCTCTTTCCTTTATGAAAGATATGAGTGACACAGAAGCCCCAAAGTTGCCTGGGAAAGCTGGCACATTGCTCCATTTCCCTCAAGGATTCCTGGTTATGGTGAAAAGAGGGAATTTAGAAATTCCATTATTAGAAAGTCAGTTCAGCAGACATCATGTCCGATCCCAATTTATAAAAAAACTTTAAAAGAGTCGTAGAGAAGTTATGTTCAGAGTCTTCTTAGAAGCTAAACAGAAACACACAATCAGAAAGGGGTATCAAAATCTGTACCTTTAGGGATACCCAATTGTTCCAGTTCGTCAGGTGGAAAACTGAAGCAAAGATGACACTGCGTTGATTCGAAAAAGGAAAACAAGTTGGAACAAAGAACCAAAAGCACTGCTCATCTTTATGAGCAATGTGGTTTATTATAAGAAAAGCCAAGCCCGAAATACTAAGTGACTCTGATACTTGTGAAACAAACGTTACCTGTGCAGGAAAACAGAAGAAAACTCCTTAGAGGATTAATGATTCATTTGCAATTTTTTAAAATTCAATGATGGAGAAGATTGGGACATATGTGGGAGGTAGAAAAATGTGAAGCCATCTCCATTTTATCCTATTTTTAGAATAGGAGATGAAATCACTCCGGGAAATGAGAAAAAGACAGAGTACATCATTTGATACAGTTTTCCTATGCCTCCTAGTTCAATGACTGTACTACCATACTGTACTAGTCTAGGTTACTTAGAGACTATGCTCTTCTAAATGGACTTCGAAACATTTTTCCTGATGTTACAAAATAATCACTTCAAAAATAAACATTTAAAAGCTGATAGTTGATTTTTGGATATGTTGCAGGCATAAATATGTATAAAGATATCTGTCTCTACATATATATCTCTATACCTCTTTCTTTATATATTTATATGTTTTTGTCTATATATATTTCTCTGTCTCCAAAATAATATCTCCAAAGCAGACAGATACATAGATATATAGATACACAGATATATCTGCTTCTAAAGTAGCCCTCTTCATCTAATGGTAAAGAGGACTCTCAAAATTCCTAAATAATAAGGAATTTTAATTTAATTTAAATTTTTTTTTTTTTTTTTTTTTTTTTTTTTTTTTTTTTTTTTTTGTGGTACGCGGGCCTCTCACTGTTGTGGCCTCTCCCGTTGCGGAGCACAGGCTCTGGACGTGCAGGCTCAGCGGCCATGGCTCACGGGCCCAGCCGCTCCGCCGCATGTGGGATCTTCCCGGACTGGGGCACGAACCCGCGTCCCCTGCATCGGCAGGCGGACTCTCAACCACTGCACCACCAGGGAAGCCCAATAATAAGGAATTTTAAATTATGATATCCACCTTATATTAATTGTTCCACCAGCCAAGTCCAGTTGGCTTGTTAATGTCCCTAATGTGAAAAAGACTTTCTCTCTTTTAATTTTAGTGCCTGTATTTCTATCCCAAAATAGATACAGTTTAGTTTAAACTAACTTCCTGTGCCCTGCTGGGGGTCTGTGTGATGAGAACTATTTTACCCAAACTCCACACAATTACCCTGCTGCCGGTCATGCAAGGCTGGAGTAAACAAAAACATTAAGGGGAGTTAGGATGTTATTAGCCAAGTGTTTTCCTCCATTTCTGCCTATGTGTTGAGGCAGCTACCCAACCTTAAAAAAAGATCAGATGTATTCAGGCACATTTCTTAAACCAGCAGACATCAACATTCAATGACTTAAAAGTCATTTTCCTTGACATCAGTTTTGGATTTTAAAAACAAGGAGTTCCAACTTTATCATGAAGTACAACTATATCAACAGCATCATATCATGGGTCATATTTCACAGAACTGCAAAGCTGAATATACAGCATCCTTTTCAAAGAGTGGTAAAAACGGATGCAATTTCTTTGAAATCATCGTAATAGGAATGATCTGATTTATTTACTTTCTTATGAAATTCATTCAATAAATATTAATGAGCTGCCTACTAATGTGTGAGTTATCGTGCAAAGCTCGTGGGAGACTCAAGAATGAAATTTCTATTAACAAGCACATCTGTACTTTTACGGAATACTGACCTTCACATATGTTCACTGATTCTTTTCAACATTCCCAGGTTGCCTGCTAGGTGGTAATCCTAGGCAAACTGAGGCATCAAAATATTCTAGCGTTCCTTTTGCATCATAAACTGTAAATGCACCTAAGCTGTGGTGCCTCCCATTTACCTCACAAACTAGCAGACTAGTCAACCTGGAATCTTCTCTCCAGACTTCCCAACAGTTTGGAAAGCGCCTCATTCCCATTCTGCTTACAATATCTGGAACACTTCATTTTTTGGCAACTGAATTCTTACTAATACAAATGTGTTTTATTATATCCTAATTTGAAATCTATGAATGAAAAGCATGGCAATCCTCTATTTCATTAAGCGGAATACTATTGTATTAACTAAAAAGACTGAGCAAAAGCATTTATTCTCTTCCCTGTGCCACAAAGAGTCTTCATCCTACTCTAACAAGTCCTATTTCTTCCTATCTCCTTGTCTTTGACCACGCTGATCTTTCACCAGGCCTGTATGCCCTCTGGCCCATTTTTTTATGGTAGACTTGTGTTTATTTTACAAAATGCAAATCAAACTTTCTCCTCTGAGGGGTAGGAGGAATAAACTAGGAGTTTGGGATTAACAGATACACACTACCATATATAAAATAGATAACCTACAAGGACATATTGTATAGCACAGGGAACTATATTCAATATCTTGTAATAAGCTATAATGGAGAAGAATCTGAAAAAGAATATCTATTTATATCTATATCCATATCTATATCTATCTATAAAACTGAATCCAGATGAATGGATAAAGAAGATGTGGCACATATATACAACGGAATATTACTCAGCCATAAAAAGAAACAAAATTGAGTTATTTGTAGTGACGTGGATGGACCTAGAGCCTGTCATACAGAGTGAAGTAAGCCAGAAAGAGAAAAACAAATACCACATGCTAACACATATATATGGAATCTAAAGAAAAAAAATGGTTCTGAAGAACCTAGGGGCAGGACAGGAATAAAGACGCAGACGTAGAGAATGCACCTGAGGACACGGCGAGGGGGAAGGGGAAGCTGGGATGAAGTGAGAGAGTGGCATGGACATATATACACTACCAAACATAAAATAGATAGCTAGTGGGAAGCAGCCTCATAGCACAGGGAGATCAGCTCAGTGCTTTGTGACCACCTACAGGGGTGGGATAGGGAGGGTGGGAGGGAGACGCAAGAGGGAGGAGATATGGGGATATATGTATATGTACAGCTGATTCACTTTGTTATACAGCAGAAACTAACACACCATTGTAAAGCAATTATACTCCAATAAAGATGTTAAAAAAAATCACTTTGCTGTACACCTGAAACTAACACAACACTGTAAATTAACTCTACCTCAGTAAAAAAAAATTTTTAATTAAAAAAAACAATTCTCCCCCTTGAAGCCATTCCTGATACTGGCTTCTGTCAGGGATTGAACCCGAACCCGGTGCGGTGAAAGCGCAGCGTCCTAACCACTGGACCGCCAGGGAATTCCCACATAGCACCCTTTTCAAAACTCTGCTTAGCACTCTTCATTCTAACTCACCTTAAATTGTTCAGAAAGCATTGCAAACTCAAAATTATGGTTTCCTAAAAATGAAAAAGTTTCCATTGATATAGTAACTGAATCTCTCTCCCATATCTGGCTCTGGGACCAAAAACCTTCACCTGAAAACTCCAGAAACAATTTGGTTCCACCTGGTGGGTAGGAAGAGAGGAGGATGAAAGGACCTTGAGGTCAGCCAATCAGAGGCTTTACTGCTGCTGCAGATCCCATCATCTTGCCCGTGATTCTTCCCCCGACTTTGCCGCCAGTCAGCCTCCCCCTTGTATCCAAATTGTATGAATGAGTTGCCTCTCTTATCCCCTGAGTCCCTACTAGGAAGCGATATCTCTCCTACAGAATCCTCCCCATATTCCCAGCACAATATTTTATCCTAGAATTTACCAGCACTATGCCTGACACTAAAGTAGGCTTTGAGACTTCTCTAGTGGTCTAGTGGTTAAGACTCTGCCTTCCAAGGTACCAGACTTCTCTGGTGGTCCAGTGGTTAAGAATCTGCCTTCTGGGGAACTAAGCCCACGCACCGCAACTAGAGAGAAGCCCAGGCGCCACAATGAAGAGCCTGTGTGCTGCAACTAAGACACAATGCAGCCTAAATAAATAAGTAAATATTTTTAAAAAAATAAAGTAGGATGCAAAAAGAGATAAACGAGAATAACAGTTTCATAATATTGAGACTCATCCACATTGCAGCACCTATCATCAGCACATTTGCTTTTACTGCTAAGTAGTTTTCTATTATACATATATACCACAATTTGTTTACAGTCCGTCTATTGATAAACATGTGAGTTGTTTCCAGTTTGGGGTTATTACAAATAAAGCTGCTACAGATATTTGTTTGCAACACTATGTCATGTCTCTTGGCTAAACATCTAGGAGTAGAATGCCTGGATCATATGGTAGATGTGTGTTTAACTTTTTTAAGAAACTTCTAAAATGTTTTCCATACTGGTTGCACCATTTTACAGTCCCACCAGCACTGTATGAGAATTCCAGTTGCTCCACGCCCTCATCAATATTTCACTTGGTCTGACTTTTAGTCACTTTAATAGTTGTATAGTGGTATCTCATGTGTGTTTTGTTTTTTTGTTTTGTTTTGTTTTACGGTACGCGGGCCTCTCACTGTTGTGGCCTCTCCCGTTGCGGAGCACAGGCTCCGGACGCGCAGGCTCAGAGGCCATGGCTCACGGGCCCAGCCGCTCCGCGGCATGTGGGATCTTCCCGGACCGGGGCACGAACCCGCGTCCCCTGCATCGGCAGGCGGACTCTCAACCACTGCGCCACCAGGGAAGCCCTCTCACGTGGTTTTAATTTGCATTTCCCTAATGACTAATGGGACAGAATATCTTTTCGTGTGCATAATAAAACTCTGTATCCTCTTTGATGAAGTATCTGTTCAAATCTTTTGCCATTTTTAATTGTATTATGTATTACCAATGACATTTGACATTATATTTTCTGGATACAAATCCTTTATCAGACATGAAATTTAAAAATATTTTCTCCCATTCTGTGGCTTGTCTTTTTATTCTCTAACAGTATCTTTAGGACAGCAGAAGTTCTTAATTTTGGTAAAGCCCAATTTATTAGAATTTTAGGTTGACAGGTTTTTTTCCTTTGCTATGTTAAAGATATATTCCACTGTCTTCATTGTCATGCACTGTTTCTGATGAGAAATCTACTATAATTCCTATCTTTCTCTGTACATAACTTGTCTTTATTGGATTGCTTTGAATATTTTCTTGTTGTCACTGGTTTTAAGCAATTTGATTACGCTGTACTTGATGTCATTTCTTTGTGCTTGCGGTTTGTTGAGCTTCTTGTATCTGAGGGTTCTATAGTTTGCAGCAAACTTAGGATTTTCCAGCCATTATTTCTTCCAAAAAGTTTTCTTCTTCTCCCCTCCCCAATTAAACTTATATTGCACACTTGAAGTCTCCCCACTCTTTTAACATTCTCCATGTCTCTATTTAATTCAATCTCTCTTATCACTTTTTAAACATATGGAATAGAAGTACAGTAAGTGTTTTTAAAGTTCCTGTCTGCTAATTCTATCATCTGTGTCATTTCTGATTGAAAAATGATTGATTTTTCTCCTCATTATGAGTTGTTGGGTTTTTTGTTTTGGTTTTTGGTTTCTCTGCTTCTTTGAGTGCCTCGTAATTTTTATTAGCTGCCACTTACTGTGAATTTTATCTTGTTGCATCCTGGATCTTTCTGTATTCCTGTAAAAATTCTTAAGCTCTTTCAGATACAGTTAAGCTACTTGAAAAGTTTGGTGCTTTGGGGTCTTGCTTTCAAGCTTTATTAGGTGGAGTCAGAGCAGCATTTAGTCTAAGGCTGGTTTTGTCCTGAAACTGACCCAATGTCCCAAGAATTATGAGGTTTTCCACTCTGGTTTGGGGGAACAGGAACTACACTAAGCCCTGTGTGAGTTCTCAGGATTGTTGCCTTTATTTTTTTTTTTTTTTTAAATTTTTGGCCGCATTGGGTTTTTGTTGCTGTGCGTGGGCTTTCTCTAGCTGTGGCAAGTGGGGGCCGCTCTTCGTTGCGGTGCGCAGGGCTTCTCACTGCGGTGGCTTCTGTTGCGGAGCACGGGCTCTAGGCATGCGGGCTTCAGTAGTTGTGGCATGTGGGCTCAGTAGCTGTGGCTCGCAGGCTTAGTTGCTCCATGGCATGTGGGATCTTCCTGGACCAGGCCTCGAACCTGTGTCCCCTGCATCAGCAGGCAGATTCTTAACCACTAAGCCACCAGGCAAGCCCCTGTTCCCTTTATTCTTACCCAGTAGTTCTTTCCCCACCCTCACCTAGTTTCCTCACATGCACAAATTAATCAGCACTCAGCTGAAGACTCAAGAAGGACCTTCTGCAACTCTCCAGAATTTCCTCTCTCTCTCCCTGCAGCTCTCTCCTCTCCTGTATTCGGTCCTGTGAACTCCAAGACACTGGCCTCCCCAGACTCCCAACTCCATCTACCAAACTCAGGGAGACAGTCATCCTCTGCCTGGATCCCCTTCCAGCGTCATGCCCTGGAGACCATATCAAAGCAATAAGAGGAGGCAATTGTACTTGTCTCCTTCGTCTCAGCACTGTCTTTTACCTGATTTCTTTTTTTTCTTTTTTAGAAAATGTCTTATTGCCTGATTTCTAATGTCTTAAAAACAATTGTTTCATATATTTTATCTAGTTTTTAAGTTGTTTCATTTATGATGGTAAGTCAAGTCCCCACTAACTTAACCTTGGCTAAATACAGAACTCTTCTTATTCTAAATACAATTCGTCTCATACATTCGGATGCCTTGGTATTGTTTTATACTAAAGTTATCTTTACCCATAATTGCTTAGATCATCCCCCACTCAGGGACTTACAATTAGAATACTAGATCTGTTGGGATTAAGAGACCTTCGAAATTGTTAGCCTAAGTTTACCTTTACACACGTGAGGAAAATGAAGAGCAGACAGTTCAGGCGAATTCCCCAAGGTTCCACAGTCACTCGAGGGCAATGGCACCAGTAACAGAGCTCAGGCCAGTTCGTGCTTGGCCTTGCCCTCTCCTAAAACCTGTACAATATTATGAGTCTCTCTTCCTCTGTCAGAAAAGCTGCCATTAATCGGCAGAAGGCTCCAGATTTATAGTTCAGGATGTGGTCACTGATTTACCCTGAGGGTTTTAGCCTAGTTGTAAAACGTGCCAAATTCTCTGTCCCTAATAGGAGATAAAGATTCCCAGCCGTGGCAGAAAGGAAAGGAGTCCTGCCGTTAGAAGGGAAAACTGTGAAAGCAGAGGCCTGACTGTGGGTGTTCATGTCCCATCATCCTTTATTAAACTTTACCCCATGAACGCTTCATTATGAACTCCAGCTTGTCTGGCCATCACTGACCTTACTTGTTACCTTCATCTTTGCCACAAGCAAACTGAATACGGGTAAGTAGGAAAGTGACAGAAAAAGTCTTCATTTCTATTAAGAATTCTTTGGAAGGAAGGCAACAAGTTCCCCTCTCTGTAATCATAATTTTACAAAGACAACAGCTTCAGTCAATGAATTGTCTTCTAGAAAATTTCTGATATCACAAGAAATTACATTTTCTGGCATTTTCCCTTTGGAATATACCACTTGATAAGGATGATTTTTTTTTACCTTATGTAATATGTATTTTCTTGAGGTTAATAAAGAATTTTCAGCATACATACCATATAAAATAAAATATACCAGGGAGAAATTTGTATCCTTCTGTGTCAAGAAACCTCTGATTTCTTACACTTATTCTATGCTACCTCGCACAAGTTACTTTACCTCATATGAAGCTAATTTAATTTTCGGTTAACTTAAGCTTCAGTAAATGGTAATTCCCACTTGCTCAAAGGAAATGCCTTGAGAATCAAAAAGTTATGGTTAGAACAAGGCTGTGATGACATAAAAATGTGAAGCATAAAGGAAAATGCGTCTAAGGAGCCTCTGATAGAACTCACCTCGATCTGCCCATTTACTGGGACTTCCATCAGTTGGGCAGTAGATGAATCGGGTGTTAAAAACTGAGTACCAGGTATACAGAGGGCTTCATTTATTTGCGAAGATTATTTTAGTTCTTTGGCTCTATCCTTGCTGATGCATTGCTGAAGCACCAGACTATAGGCAAGTAGCCTGCTTTCATCTAACAGGTTTTAATTTATAAATGATGTCTCTTTGGTACAGCAGTTTTACCTGTACCTGCTCAGACAGGGGCAGTTGTGTGAATCAGTTTGAATACGTTCCACTCAGGGTCAGGGGGACATACCAGTATCATTCCCAACACTCCCACCAATATTATGATTCTATGGGTCACAGAATGGAGGTTATAAAACCAAAGTAGAAGGCCATAATCCTTTCTAAACAGTTTTTGCAAAATAAGTAGTCTGTATTTTGCTCAAATAACCACTAAACAAATCACATAATAAAAGTTAATATCATTTAAAAGTGGACTATATAAATAAATACGCACACATGTGCATATAACGTACTATCAGGCATATTCTAAATATGTCTAAAACATTATTTTAATGACAATGAAGGACAGCAAAACATCGGTAAGTGGAAAATCCAAAGGTCTGTGATTAAAGACACACTTTCAAACTCTTCCTGTATCCTTCATTAGTGGCCTATTCTTCAGTAAGTTGGTTATACTCAATGAAAATGTTTCCTCATCTGTAAACTGGGAATGAGTGTGTCAGGGTTGTCGTGAAGTTTAGAGCTAATACAGGCCAAGCAGCCAGCACAGTGTCTGGCTCCACGCACGGCAGCTGTTACTGGAAGGGAAACGGGGCGGGGGTAAGAGTGTGAGCCTGTAAACCATACACACTCAGGCTGGGTTTCCAGCTCTAAAACTGATTTCCCTGTGTCTTGGGCAAATTACTTAAATTCTCCGAGCTTCAATGTCTCCATGAAGTCAGTGGAGATAATCATAAAAACGTCTTCCTGTCAGGGCTGTCGAAAGGACAGACACTATATACACATTAGAGAAATTCTTGTCCCTCTCTCAACTTTCTAGAAAGAAGGGTCCTTGCAATATGGTGGTGATGGGTGGTGGAGGAATCAACTCTTCCAATTGTTTTCAGGAATAAATCCTCCCTTCCCAAGGGAGAAGGAGTGGCTCTCTGATCCTGACAGAGGAAGCCAGTCCTGGGTTCTAGAAGTAGGCAGGGCACTCAGTAGGTTGGGTATCAATACAAATCCTGGGTAAAGACATTTAATCTGTCTCCCTCTCATTGCTCTGGCTGGTGGGCTCTGCAGCAATCTCTGGGGCCAAACCCCTTTACAGAGGTCCTGAATGTGCTTCCGAAAGAGGACTGGCTCCCTCCTCTGCTTATTCCCAGCTTGGCCTGTACACAAAGCAAAGCTGCCCTAAACCCGCTCCAGAGGCACATCACCAGTGCTGGGGGAGCAGAGGCCAGGCTGTACCTCTCCCTGTTCCTCCTGAGTCACTAGACTGAGTCTGCTTGGCCGAGTCATTTCTCTCTGAAGGCAAACTGCCATGCATGTCTTGCAGCTGAGGTTTGGTACAAAAGCTAGGAGGCCTCCATTTACCCTTCGTGGCGTGTTGTGTATCCCATTAAGACATCCATGTTTTTGTCTGCCATGTAACAATAGTTTTAAGTATATCCTTTATCGTCGTGAATGCTAGAAATAGTGGAAGGGTGACCTTTATAAATGTATTTATTTACTTATTTTTAATTTTACTTTTGGCTGCGTCGGGTCTTTGCTGCTGCGCACAGGCTTTCTCTAGTTGCAGCGAGCAGGGGCTACTCTTGGTTGCGGTGCGCGGGCTTCTCATTGCAGTGGCATCTCTTGTTATGGAGCTTGGGCTCTAGGTGCGCGGGCTTCAGTAGTTGTGGCCGGCGGGCTCTAGAGCACAGGTTCAGTAGTTGTGGCACACGGGCTTAGCTGCTCCGCGGCATGTGGGATCTTCCCGGACCAGGGCTCGAACCTGTATCCCCTGTATTGGCAGGCAGATTCTTAGCCACTGCGCCACCAGGGAAGCCAGTGGAAAGGTGACCTTTAGACCCTAGACTCTATATGATAAAGCACAGAGCACATGGTCAGTCATCAGTCAAGGCAAGTATAATTACTAATGTAGTTGTTTGGGTTTTGCACTTAGAGATAGTGTCACGGTTAAGAGCAAGGATTTTCAAATCAAGCTGGCCTGGATTTAAACCCTGACTCTGCCATTAACTAAGGGGATGATTTCAGACAACATCCTTGGCCTCCGTAAGACTCAGTGTCTCCATCTGTTAAAGGGGAGTCACCCTAGCGCCCACATCCCTGGGCTGTTGTGAGGATTCATCGGGCTCACGCACCGATGGGGCTCGGGCATGTGCCTGGCACACAGGAGCTGTGTGAGAAATGCTTGTTGTGGTTTCAGCTGCGATCTCAAGCATTCCATCTGGCCTGTTCTCATTCTCAGCCTCAGCCTCAGCACAAAAGCAAGTCTAGGAAGAATCCCGACTCCTGCCAAGTTTTCCTGACTACAGTTACAGTGTCTGGGCAACTGTCCCTTCTTTCCATTCTCAGCTTCACCAAAATAGTTCAGGTCTCATGATCTCACAGGTAATTTAGTATAATCACTTAGGTACTCGTCTTCCCTCCAAAGTTGACTCCCACAAACCATCCTACATGCCACCGCCACTGAAATCTTCATCAATTCTCGTCTTATCAACAGTTCCCCGCTGTCTAAGATTCCTCGGCCTGACAGGCAAGGCTGTCTAGAACATGCCCTCAGCTAGTCTTTCCAACCAATTTCCTACCTTCCTCCTGCATTTTACTAGCACTTGTTGAATATTTACTTTGTGCCAAGCACTTCACACACCTACTTCTCATCTTGTCTTCACGACCCATGGATGAAACGAAGCCCACACAGCCATTCAGTGGCTGGATCAGAATTTAAACCCAGACCCACCTTTTAATTCTAAATTCCATGCCCTTCCCACTGTGTTCCTTGAACTCACATCTGGCCCTGAGGTTCTTGCCCAGACACGCAATCACACTTCCAAGCTGTCGTCTTGGTCTTGCTTTATCCCCTGCCATTCCCATCCATCTCAATAACACTGCAGGGTTCTGAGCCCCACAGGTCCCTGCAACACTCCCACCATTTGCACCTAACAAAATCTAGAAATGCATAAATATTCATTCACCATATGACTGGAACCACCCCATAACCTTTACCACACCCAGCTTTAATACATAATTATTATATACATCTTGTCTCCCTACAGGACTTTCTTTCTTGAGGATGGGAATCTTGTGCTCCTGCCATCCCTCTCAGTACTTCTCAGGTAACCTGAATTGAGTGAATGCAAAAACCTTTAGGCTAAGACTTCTGACACCAGGCAGTCTTTCAACTAGTATTTATTGATTCTCCAGTACCGCACTAGATTCTGGGGACACAGCAGAAAACAAAGGATACACGGTCTGTGCTCTCAAAGTTTAGCCTGGAATTCTAGACCACTAGACTTGTGTTACTAGTCTAATGGCCACGTTGGGAGAACATGTTGGGTTCCTTACTGAACCAGGCTGGTGGTAGTCCCAAAGCAGTACTTCTGATACCCTAATATCTTGCAGAGTTTAACTCTTTCAATCTGGGCTTCTAGCTCTTCTTCTCCCAGTTAGAATCACACAAGATTCCATGAAGGTTGGGCTAGAAAACAAATGCAAAATATAGACTCTGACTTATGTAGAAGCTCCCTACTCCAACATCTGAGTCCTTATTACTGGGCCAATTTTGTCTCCTGGGCTCATTCTGCCCTTTGTATGACACCTCTCTCACTAGGACCCTCAAAGCATCATGTAAATAGCCTTCTGAGGGCCTATCCCAATTTTCTGCTGATCATGTCCAAGCAATTGCAGTTTTTTAAAAAAGACAACTCTTTCAGAGTGGTTTAAGTTCACAACAAAATTGAGAAGAAGGTACAGAGTTTTCCCATACATCCCCTACTCCAAACATGCATAGCCTCTCCCATCATCAAGAACCAGAATGGCACATTTGTTCCCAAGGATGAACCGACATTGACACACCATGATCACTCAAAGGCCATAATTTTCACTGTTGGTATTGTACACGCTATGGGTTTGGACAAACGTCTAACGACATATACCCATCGTTATATCATACAGAGTGTTTTTACTGCCCTAAAAATTCTCTGTGCTCTACTTACTCATCTCTCCCTCTTCCCACCCTCAATAACTGATCTTTGTATTGTCTCCAGATTTTTGCCTTTTCCAGAATGTCATATAGTTGGAATCATACAGTACAAGAGCCTTTTCAGATTGGCTCCTTTCACTTAGTACTCAGGCATTTAAGGTTCCTCCATGTCTTATCGTGGCTTGATAGCTCATTTCTTTTTAGTGCTGAATAATATTCCATTGTCTGGATGTATCACAGTTTATGTATCCATTCACCTATGGAGGGACATCTTGGATGCTTCCAAATTTTGACCATTATGAATAGAGCTGCTATAAATATCCATGTGCAGGTTTTCATGTGGACGTAAGTTTTCAACTCCCTTTGGGTAAATACCAAGGAGTGAGATTGCTGGATTGTACAGTGTATGTTTAGCTTTGGAAAAAACCACCAGACTGTCTTCCACATTGCTGTACCTTTTGCATTCCCACAAGCAACAGATGAGAGTTCCTGTTGCTCCACGTTCTCACCAGCATTTGGTGTTGTCAGTGTTTCAGATTTGGGCCATTCAAAAGGTGTGTAGTGGTATCTCGTTGTTTTCATTTGTATTTCTCTGATGACATATGACGTGAAACATCTTTTCATTTACTTATTTGCCATCTGTATATCTTCTTTGGTGAGCTATCTGTTAAGTCACTGGCCCTTTTTTTTTTTTTTTTGTGGTACTCGGGCATCTCACTGTTGTGACCTCTCCCGTTGTGGAGCACAGGCTCTGGACGCGCAGGCTCAGCGGCCATGGCTCATGGGCCCAGCCGCTCCGCAGCATGTGGTATCTTCCCAGACCAGGGCACGAACCCGTGTCCCCTGCATCGGCAGGCAGACTCTCAACCACTGCGCCACCAGGGAAGCCCACTGGCCCATTTTTTAATCAGGTTGTTCGTTTTCTTACTGTTGAGTTTTAAGAGTTCTTTGTATATTTTGGATAACAGCCCCTTATCTGATATGACTTTTGCACATATTTTTCTCCCAGTCTGTGGCTTGTCTTCTCATGCTTTTGACAGTGTCATTTGTGGAGCAGAACTTTTTAATTTTAATGAAGCCTTGCTTATCAACTATGTCTTTCATGGATGATGTCTTTGTTGTTGTACCTAAAAAGGCATCATCATATCCAAAGTTATCTAGCTTTTCTCCTATGTTATCTTCTAAAAATTTTATAGTTTTGCATTTTACATTTAAGTCTATGATCCATTTTGAGTTAACTTTTGTGAAGGGTTTAAGGTTTGGGTCTAGATTCATATTTTTGCAAGTGCATGTCCTGTTGTTCCAGTACTATTTGTTGAAGAGACTCTCTTCACTCCATATACTGCCTTTGCTCCTTTGTCAAAGATCAATTTGCTGTGTTTGCAAGGGTCTATTTCTGTGCTCTCTACTCTGTTCCACTGATCTATTTGTCTATTTCTTCCTCAATACTACACTGTCTTGATTAGTGTAGCTCTATAGTAATTCTTGAAGGCAGAAAGCATCAGTCCCCCAACTTTGTTCTTCTCCTTCAATATTGAGTTGGCTATTCTGAGTCCTTTGCCTCTCCATATAAACCTTAGGATCAATTTGTCAAACTAACTTGCTGGGATTTTGAATGAGATTGCACTGAATCTACAGATCAAGTCGGGAAGAACTGACATCTTGACAATATTGAGTCTTCCTATCCATGACCATGGACTATCTCTCAATTTATTTAGTTCTTTTTGATTTCAGTCATAAGAGTTTTTCAGTTTTCCTCATACAGATCTTACACATATTTTGTTAGACTTACACCTAAGTATTTCATTCAGGGGGATGCTAATGTAAATGGTACTGTGTTTTTAAACTCAAATTCCATTTGTTCATTTCTGGTATATAGGACAGTGACTGACTTTTTTTTTTTTTTATTAACCTTGTATCTTTCAGTCTTCATATAATCACTTTTTAGTTCTAGGAGGTTTTGTGTGTGTGTGTGTGTGTGTGTGTGTGTTTGTGTGTTGATTCTCTCAGATTTACACAGGCGATCATGTCATCTGTGAACAAAGGCAGTTTTATGTATTCCTTCCTGATCTGTATACTTTTTCTTTTCTTTTCTTGCTTTATTGCATTAATAGGACTTTCAGTTTAATGTTGAAAAAGACTGGTGAGAGGTGACATCCTTACCTTGTACCTGCTCTTAGTGGGAAAGCTTTGAGTTTCTTACCATTGAGTGCAATGTTAGCTATAGGTTTTTGTAGACAGTCTTCACCAAGTTGAGAAAGTTCCCCTCTATTCCTAGTGTACTGAGAGTTTTTCCATGAATGAGTGGTAGCAAGTGCGTTCTACATCAATGAAAAACACATTCTAGTACTGTCCTGATCCCTGGAGGCTTCCAATATACAAAGAAAAAGAGAATAATCATAGTACTGCCTTGAAATAAAAAATGCTTAGGGATTTCTAAACATAGGGCATTGAACATCCACACTTTTTTCTGCTCCCTCCAAAATTCCACTAAAATGATAGGAAAGGATTTAAAAAAAAAAAAGAAAAATTATGAAGGCATCAACCAAGAAGAGTTCTGACAGCAGCCCAAGAGATGTCAATAATGTGCTGGAAGCATGAAAACAAAACCTAAGTAGCAACTGACTTAGCAGAGAAGAAAAGGTTAAAAACTAGGTACCTGTTGGAGTGGAAACCAAAAAGAAGTAAGCCAATTAGTGCCACAAAACTCCAGAAGAACTGAGGGTTGGAGGTGCTGAAAACATGAGGGGCTCAAAGTTGCTCTAAGGAACACTTTCAATCCTGGATCTTTTCCATCCTTTTCCATCACAACCACCATGGTTTGGAAAACTGCTCCTCGGCCATAGCCCACAGTCTTCACTATAACCAAAAGCTTCTGGACTTAGGAACATCTGGCAGACCCAAGTGCGTGGGCTAAAGAATTCTGGTGAAAATAGTGGGATCAGGTAAAAGGCTACCTACTGAAAACGGATCCCCCTCCACCCCATCCTTGCTTTCTTCTACCAATCAGAACAATATCATATTGCCAGCCCAAATAAAATTACTGATGAGGAATTGTGTTAGAACCAGCATCGCCTTCCACGATGTTAAAGGAAACATTTTTACTAAACATATGAAATGAGGTAGTGAGCTTTCTGTATGTCATTTACGTTTTCAAGCAATTACCCTGATTATAACTTAAACTTCTCTCATTACATCAGCTTGTCCAGAGAGAGTCCTCTAGAATCCTACCCCCTGTTGATATTAGTGATTAGGAGGCCATGGAAGGTCAGCAAGAAACACACAGATCTGCCACTCGGAAAAAAATTCTACAGCAGAAGGAAGAGAGATCCCATTCCTTTGGCAAAGCACCACCAAGAAGGCTTATTTAAAAATCTGTTAAACTGTTTCTAGGTAATATTTTAGCTGTGAGGGGTTTTAGTGTTGTTGTTGTGGTTGTTTTTTTGTTTTATTGTTTACTATTTGGAAAATCTGCACATTAAAATGCTTCTATTTGGGAATCACTCTAATTTTCCAAGCAAGTTACAACATACTCAATATACTTACTATTTACTATGCCTTATCTAGTATACCCCATTCTATTTCATTCTCCATTCAGCTTTGTAGAATGTGGTGTTACAAAGGAGTTTTATGCTGCTGTAATTTGCTGCTGTTGTCTGCATTTATTTCTTTAATGGCATAAAACTGAAAAGCTGGCAAAGTAACAAGTTAGTACATAATTTAGAAATTTCTTTGGAAAAATAACCTTCTAGAAATATTCAGAATGGTTTGTTATTAAAATGTTATCAGAGTACATAAGCCTTTTTAATATACAGAACAACAGCCATGCTGTCATAGAGACAAAGCATTTCCTCAATAAAACATCTAGTCTCAATTCCCAACCCAGGAGCACATAAACTTGGAAATGACCTTGGCAAGTCTCCTTCAAACTTAACTGGCTTCTCCTGATTGTATTGCTAAAAAAATCTGTGAAAGAGCAACGAATTACAAAATGCACGTGTAATATTTTATTAACACTAGTCCGACTGTCTCAACATAAAAAAAGATGAAATAAACTTTTTCCATATGGCAAAAATTTAACCTTAAAGTTTATTTAATAAACTACTGTTGCAATACAATGCAACTAGTACAAAACCATCATAGAAATTTCGATATTTCATTAAGTAGCATCTACGTTTTGGATATAGTCAATTTTGTAAATCCCTCAACAAGTAAATGAAGCCATTGCACATAAACTTTTTGCTTAAAGGGAAATCTTCAGGGACATATCTTAGGATTATATTATTCTTAATATAGTAGTTACTAAGATGAAAACCAAATGCCATTCTCAGGCTTACCTACCCTCTGTCAGTTGAAATCACTTATGCCCTATGCCTGAAAGTTCAGTTTCATCATGCTGGGCCAATCGTAGCCAGAGAGGTCATATTAGAGTTCTCCAGTGAAACTGAACCAATGGGAAAGAAAGAAAAAAGGAAAGAAGGGAGGGAAGGAGGGAGGGAGGGAGGGAAGGAGAGAGGGAGGGAGGGAGGAAGCTCTTCATAAGGAATTGGCTCACATGACTGCAGAGTCTGAGAAGTTCCAAGATCTGTGGTTGGCAAGCTGGGGACCCAGGAGAGCCCATGGTGTGAGTTCCAACCCAAAAGCCAGTAGAGAGGGTCAAGACCTAGGAAGAGTCGATTTTCCAGTTCCAGTCCAAAGGCAGGAAAAGACTGATGTCCCAGCTCAAGGCAGTAGGGGAGAAGGACTTTCCTCTGCTCAGTCTTTTTTTGTTCTATTTGAGTTTTCAACTGGATGAGGCCCACCTCCTTTAGGGAGGGCAATCTGCTATACTCAGTCCACTGATTCAAATGTTAAGCTCATCCGGAAACACCCACACACACACACCCAGAATAATGTTTGACCAAATATGTCTGGTCACCTCTTGGCCTAGTCAAGTTAACACATAAAGTTAACCATCACAGAAGTGCACTGGGAGCCTGAGACCGGGCCACTGGGACTGCAGAAAAATTCCAAACCCCTTAGAGCAGCATCCCTTCCTGACAGTGACAGTCACCAGCATCACTCCCCATGCCATGCCACTCTAGCGGTGCTCCGCTATTTGTATGTAGTTCCCAGAGTACGCCACATTCTCACACCTTCCTTTCCTGGCACAGGGCACCTCCTCTGTCTAGAATGCCTCTGCCCAACTTCTTTTCCTGGATGACATCTATTCAGTATTTTAGGACTCAGGTTGGCTGCCATCCATTCAGGAATTTCTTTCCTCACCCTCACTATCCCTGCCCAGCCTGCTCTACTCTTCTAACAAAACACTGCATTGCAATTGTCTAGTTAGTAGTTACTCAGCTGTCTCCTTTGAGGCCGGGTCTTACTAATTTTTGTATCCCCCGTAATTAACACAATGTTGAGCATAAAATGAGAACTTGAAAACCAAAATGTCTGATGGATGAATCTGAAAGTACTTCAGCTGCCAAAGACCTAGGATCCAACGAACCTGGCTGAGCCCTTGAGGCAAACTTTCCTGGGCCTTGAGGCAAACTTTCCTCTTCCCTGGCCTTGTTGCCCCAATCTACAGGACTCTTCCATTTGGTTTCCCCAACCATAGGCCAGCTTTCCTCTAGGTCTGAGCCCTGTCCTGAGCCCCAGGCTAGAGGTCAGCCTATTTGTGGGGTGGAGAACCCTACACTTCACATACTCCTCCCCATTCCCATGTGGTTTGTCTGCTCTGGCCTGTTTCTTCCTACCTGATCCCACCCAACACACTGACATTCTCTCCTCAGACGTGAATTCCTGTTCAACACAAGCATTTACTCACTACTCCCTCGGAAAATGAGCTGTCTATGGACCATTTAGAGGCAAGCCTACTGCAAGGTTAACTTTTCAAGTCTCCTGGCCACACACTGCTAGCTTCTTTCTTTTATCTCCCAACCTAGATGTGATCAACTTACTCTCCTTCCACCTTCTGTTATAATCGCTAGCTTCCTTCACAGAGATAACGTGAGTGACAATGTATTTAATTTAACTCGAAGAAGAAAAAGCAAAGCCAAAAAGTGAAAAGATGCATGAGTGGTCACTGACCTCCTCTGATTCAGGTACAAGGTCTAATTACAAAGTGAGACTAATTTCAGTCTATCAAATATGTCAAGATATGAAGTTTTATCTCCCTCAGAGTAGTCGCTGATGCATCTGAGCCAACGTGTTAAACATATGAGGAAATTCAGCCTAGAAGCTTTTATTTTGGGTTACCCAAAAGTTTGGCTCAAAATAACTTATAGTTATTTTCGGAAATAAAAGTAGCCCTTAGGGGGCTTCCCTGGCGGCACAGTGGTTGAGAGTCCGCCTGCCGATGCAGGGGACACGGGTCCGTGCCCTGGTCTGGGAGGATCCCACATGCCGCGGAGCGGCTGGGCCTGTGAGCCATGGCCGCTGAGCCTGTGTGTCCAGAGCCTGTGCTCCGCAACGGGAGAGGCCACAACAGTGAGAGGCCCGCGCACCACAAAAAAATAAATAAATAAAAGTAACCCTTAAAAATAAACATGGAACATCACTGAGAATATTCGCATTAGTGAGCTGCAAGCTCTGAAAGTATTTCTAAAAGAGAAGTGTAATTAATATTTTGAGTAAAGTTGTAAACTTGTACATTTAAATATACATATCTGTTGTATCTGCCTTCAAAAAATCTCATTATCTCAGGCTTCTATTTCCTTTTCTTGCTCAAGCAATTTGGAATATTAACCACATAATTTATTTTATTGAAGAATCATACTTTGAAAGACATGTATTGAAAACTTTTTAAACAAAATGTTTTTCAAATTAAAATGTCCATTGCCTAATATGGCCATGCAGTATCTTTATATGTAATATTAATTGCGACTAACTCACTTGGAGAGATAAAGGATAAACTCATGTCTTTTTCCACAACAATGCCATCAGCTTTCAAAACACTGACAAATTGTCCAAATTATTTTTGTTTCCTGGACCTCCCACTGGAGTGTCACTTTCTTCACGTCTCTCCTTTCGTTTGCTTTCAGCTGCTTTAGCTTCAGTCAGGGAGCAGCAGAGAGGTCTCCCTAAACCGTCCACCTGTTGTGATCTCTACATTAACCAAAGTCCATCAGTTCTGTGGGTCCAATGGGGACTTTTCTCTCTAACGAGAAAATCAAAGAGTGCCACACCATAGGAAAGAAAAGTGTCTCTCCCCTATTCTCACTAGTCCTTTTTTTTGGCTATGTTTTGTGGCTTGTGGGATCTTAGTTCCTGGACCAGGGATCAAACCCATGCCCCCTGCAGGGGAAGCACGGAGTCCTAATCACTGGATGGCCAGGGAATTCCCCTCACTACTCCTAATACATATATCCTGATATAGTCTAACTACTCCCATTGTGGTTAGTATGATTGCCCAGTCTGCCTGAAAGAGAACAGTTGAAGAGCAACCCCCCTGCAAGGTAGCAAATGGTTTTTGCACCTGGATGAGTTATCAGATACTTGGAAATGTGGGGACTTAGGGGTTGGGGGGATTTGAGGTACCTCTCCCAGGTTGCAATCTGCCTACAAGCTTTGGTTTTCCAGCCTAAAGATATAATAGTGAAGCAGTTAAAACTGTTGTCCACTTTTTGTCAGCCTTTGATCTTTTTTTCCTTCAAGTCTGCATTTTTGTTCAATTTTACTTGAGTTCAACCACTTAAAATTACGGTGAAGAAACGTCATCCATGGAGGCTCTAGACCCCGAGGGGAATAACGCTTGGGCAACTTCAACCTTTCTCTCCTTCAGGGAACCACAGAGATGGCCCGTCTTCTTCCTTCTCCACTCTAACCACCCGTTCCTCCCCACAAGGATGTCTTCCTTTCAGTCTACTGAGAAAAAGAAGCACTTCCTCTCACTATCCCCATCCTCCTGTTCCTAAAGCATCCGCTGAACACTGGTATTATAACACAATTATCCTCCAGTATTAGCAACTATTGCCACATAACAACCTCGAATCTTCAGTGGCACAGACAAGAGCATTTATCTCCTGTTCGGTCAGTGAGCTGGGGTAGGTCTATGCCATGCATTTCTCATTCTCCTCCTTAGACCAGAAGGCCAGCCAGAGCATGTCCTTCTTTGGAGGATGACAGAAATGCAAAAGGACAAGCCCCATCCTCAAGCACACTTCAAGCCCCTGCCATATCATATGCGCTAACATCTCGCTGGCCAAAGCAAGTCACAGGATGAAGCCCACATTCAAATGGCATGGAAATACACTACCTCTTTTGTGGGAAGGATACTCTGTTTACATGACAGTGTGAAGGGAGGGGTGAAGTACTGGGACCAATAATTCCATCTATCATATCCTCAAACTTCATCAACTTGTAGGTACAGATGACATAACTTAGCCTAAATACCTGTATGTCAGCATTTTTACAACTCAGTACCTCCCCCTGTCTAATGAAAGACCCTCAGCCCACTTCCAAGGCTCATGAACACTTTCACTATGATAGAGAGAGTGCTCTGGAATGAGGGAGGGTCTTCTGTGTTCTCTCATCTACCCAGGCTGCAGACTGTGCCTCCGAAGTCACTAGAGACAGTCAGACCCTGTTGTCATCTGTCTCACTTCCAGAACCTTAATTTCCCTTCAGGACTGAGGCCACTGATACCCAGTTACCTGGCAATATCCTTGAGTATCTCCAGAGTCCTTAGCATCTAGGCCCAGAGAAAAGGGGGAGTTCTCTCATCACCACTCTTCCAAATGTCCACTTTCTGTTGCAGAATCTGACTCTTTAATGGACTATTGACAGCAGAAAGGTCAATTCTCTTCATGGAAGACTTCCCCTTGTCTTCAAGGGTTTCCACTTGAACAAAAGACTCTGCTACCAAAAACTCTGAAACTTACCATTAAACAAATGGCCCACCCAAAAGCTGTGTTTATTTTCCCCTTTTTTGCAATACAGTATGTTTTGAAATAACTCCTAAACTTGTACTATTCCTCCCAAACTTTTTTTTTAAAAAAGTCTTGTTTCAGGGCTTCCCTGGTGGTGCAGTGGTTAAGAATCAGCCTGCCAATGCAGGGGACACAGGTTCGAGCCCTGGTCTGGGAAGATCCCACACGCCGTGGAGCAACTAAGCCCGTGCGCCACAACTACTGAGCCTGCACTCTAGCGCCCACGAGCCACAACTACTGAGCCTGTGGGCCACAACTACTGAAGCCTGCACACTTAGACCCCATGCTCCACAACAAGAGAAGCCACCGCAGTGAGAAGACCACACACCGCAACGAAGAGTAGCCCCTGCTCGCCACAACTGGAGAAAACCCACGTGCAACAACAGAGACCCAACTCAGCCAAAAATAAATAAATTTATTTATTTATTATTATTAGTTTTTAAAAAGGTCTTGTTTCAGTCAGGACCCAGTTTCAAAGTGCCAAAAACAATCTCAGTAATGATACAAAATGTTCAGTGGTTGACAACCGTAGAAGTCTATTTCTAGTTTACATCCCATGTCAGTTGTAGGCTGGCTGTAGATCTGTAGTTCCCTTCTGCATGTCTACATTTCCAGACTCAGGCTGAAGAACAGCCCCTATCAGCCCCGCTGTTCATAAGGCAGAGGATACAGAGAGAGAGGCAGACCAGACAATGTCTCATAAAACTACTCCCTGGATGGGGCACATGTGTCACTTCCATCCACATTCCATTGACTAGAAGAAGTCAATGGCCAAGCCTGACGCCAGTGTGGTGAAGAAATAGGCTTATCCCAAGGAACATGCCCAGAGTCAAAAAGCCATAGACGGGGGAGTCAGAAGAGTAAAAACTTGGAAGCAAGAAAACAGTCAGTAGTACTGAACTTCCGAATTTCTACACCACTGCTTTGGGGATCCAATCCCTAGGCCCCTAGGGAGGAGAGGCAGTTGAAGAGGTCGCTTCCTGCTTCCAATCTAGTACTAGTGGTGACCTGAGAAGTAGCTCTTCCTCTGGTGGGTCAGTTCCTACTCCCTGCACTGAGCCCTGACCGATTCCAAGGGTGCACATGGCTATCAATGCTTTGTCTCTCTGCTCTTTCTCTCTGCACTTAGATCCATGCAGGGTAGAAAGACAGCACCCATATACAGTAAAGCTGAGCACACAGGGCTAGAAGGAGATTCTCCCACATCTCAGAAGAACAACCAAACTCAATGACTCTCCTCTGGTTGATGCAGGAAGCAGCAAAGGTGCACGTGGGGCCAGCGCTCGACTAGGAAAATGGCAGCAGAGCTGAGGAGACGGGCTGGAGGGAAGGGTGCCTGCTGGGAGCTGCTGTTTCTCTTTGACCACATCCGTGTAACTACTATGGATCTTGCCCTCTACCAGCTCTTGGCATAAGGAGAAGGCATGTGAGTGGGGAGCCGGGCTTCGCAAGTTTGGGGCAGGTGGAACGTTGACTGGGAATCCCAGTATTCAGGAGAGGACACAAGAAAAGAAGGGAAATGGTGTATTTTTTTAAAGGGAGTCCTGTGTCCATCCATCTAAGCTGGCAGTTCCAGGTAAACAACGGCATGTGTGAGCTGGTAGGTGTATTTCTTAGACCCTTGCATAGGTATCACTACAGATCTATTTGGTGATCTGTAGTCAAACCAGACCACAGTTAACTTTTATTTCAGTCATCTCTTAAAGGCACTTCAAGGTCTTGTCCATCTTCATTTTTGCAGGACACCATGGATCCGAGCTTTCTGAATGACAGAATTTTATTGCCAACTTTTTGTATCACTAATGACTTGCCCTACTGTCTTCTTTCTCTCGTGTGTGTGTGTGTGTGTGTGTGTGTGTGTGTTCAATATATGATATAGCAGAGATGTAAAAATGTATTTGCACACACTCTCACACATATATACAGAGAGAGAGAAGAGAGATGATTATAAACATGATATTGAACATGATGCGACTCATTCTCCTATATTGGTACATTATTACATTATATTTATTTGACATTTCCATCCATGGAAGGCCTTTAGGGGAAATGTGAACTATGGCAGTATTAGTATCAGTTTAAATGGAATGTTTTAATTTTATGTAAATTGTATTTACATAACAATACCATTTAAAATTTAACTATTATGTTGGTCTTTAACTTCCATGATAAAAATTCTCTATACTTCAATTTTTTAAAAATATAATTTAAAAAATTCTGTATCAGCAACAAATGCTCAAAAAGATAGTGATGCTGAGATTTCTTTGGTCAATTCTTTTCTACTCTGAAACGATCAGGGTTTGTATATTCATCTGCATCTAGTGTATGAAAACATTCTTCTACTGCTCTCTGCATCTTCCCTTGCCAACCATCTGATTGAGTGTTTTGCTTGACTTGAATCTGCTTAAAGGATATTTGCCTTTATCCTTTTCTTATTCTTATTGCATCTTTCAGTTTAAGTGTAAAATCTTCTGGTTTTGCCATTTTTATCCCACCGGACATCACTATTTCTCTTTAATCTTTTGTACTCATCTGATCTAGCTTTCCACTGTGTGTGGATTTCCCATTTGGCTTTAAGCTGCTTATAGAATTCTTATTTTGGCTAATTAGATTTAATTCTGAAAGCTGAGAAAGGACTGCATGGATCACTTTCTGCCCTTCCATCCCCCCAAAAAAGTTCTGTCTCAGAGGTAGGCGTCTGGAGCCTAAATAAGTGCAGGTCCAGACATCCGTGGCATCACACACATGGTATCATCTTATGGGACACAATAGAAATTCCTATGCCCCAACCTGTCTTCCTGCCAAATTTCCCCCACCTCCTGCCTGCTGTCTGCTGCTTGGAATATCTTTATCTGGGAGGTAAGCTTTGCATTCCACAATTACAAGTGGAATGCACAGACACGTGGGGGAGGAAAAAATTATTTAAACTTACTTAAATTTAAATTTTCCTAGACTTGAGAGAATTTTTCTTTCTTTCTTGAGAGCAAGTTTCACTAGGACACAGACCCTAGGTGCCAGAAAGTTAAGACAATGAAATTGTTCTACTGTGCCTGTTGTCCAGGCTTACCAAAGTACCAAAATCCAGGCTCCTCCGGGGATCTGGCTCACATGAGAAGGAATGGCCATGGGAAGGGGATCCAGACTGCTTTGGAATGTACTTGGGGGGAGCAAAGTCAGCCTAGAGCCCCCTTGCTCCTCCCATTTTACTTCATCTCTTCTGGAAGGCAACTTGAACTCAACTAAACTCCATACTCTAATGTTTGGAGCAACACTGAATAGAATAGACAGATTCTTTTCTACTTCTACTGTGACCATAATTTCTGTTCTAAGTGGACAGCCTGTGAACAATTGTTGACATTATTTTGAGTGTACAATTGACTTATTCTATCTACATGTGTCTATAGGCATAACGATAACTTCTTACCAAAAGTGAGATCACACTTTAAATGCTTTTGGCAGAGGTCAAGTTAAAGAATCTATCAAAACAAAACTAAGCAAGAAATGACAACCAAAAATCAAAACAATTAAACTCATTTTCTTACGGTAGGTTATTTGAGAAAACTACAACAAACCCAGAAAACCTTTTAAAATTTAATTATTTTTCGATCTACTGAAAATATTAAACTTAATATTAAAATCATTTCACCTTAGTTCTGAAATGCTTCAAAGCACGCCTACATACAATTAACACCAACGTATCCAACTAAGTATTTCAAAGTATTACAGTAAAATCATCATTCTAATAATTCCCCGAAGACCCAAGAAAATCCATCAATCAATCATAGAATCGAAAACTCTTAGACTTGAGCTTACAGATTTCCCAGAAACTCTGCAGAAACTCTCTTCTGATTTCTGTACCTGGCCACCTCTACTATCTCTTGGGTCTTGATTGTGTCTCTTCCTTTCACATCCTTGAACTTGCCCTATCATCAATTATTGTGTGTACATATACATATATTCAATCCTTTCTTCTTTGCAGCCTCCCTTGTCTTTATCTACTAACATGCTCTACTATATCAATGTCCAAGATTCAAAGAACAACATGCTGCTCTTATAAAATGTTTTACAGTACTATCCAATTTTCTATCAGACAGAGCAATACCGATCAGCTCACTTTTGACTTCTTTTTTGAACAGATAGTACATGTTCGTGGTACAAAATTCAAAACAATACACATTCTTTAAAGCATATTTTTATTTTCATGGTTTTTACTTTATAACTACCTGTAAATATTTTGGAACTGAGTTTTTCATTTAACATATTGCTAACATTCATCCATACTGTTGCGTGCCACTACAGCTTATTCAGATCGACTAAAATATTCCACTCTGTAAATATAACAGTATATTCATACACTTTCTTGTTAATGGACATTTGGGTTATTTTCAGATTTTTGCTGTTTGGAGAACACACTATGTGTCTTTGTTTGTACATGTGCGAAAGTTGTTCTTGGATAAATACTAGGAGAGGAATTGTTGGATCCTAAGGAATGTAAATATTCAACTTCAAGAAAAAATATCAAACTGTTTTCTAAAGTAGTTGAATCAATTCACACTCCCACCAGTGGAAAATAACAAACCCTGTGGAGTTACATCCTCTCCAACACTTGGTACTGTCAGATTTTTCTATCGTGCCAATAAAAGTGATATAAAGAGTTATCTAATTAAGATCTAGATATTTTCATTTCCCTGACGATGAATGATATTGAACATCTCTTCATATATTTAATGTACATAAGTGTTTTTTCATCTGTAAAATGACTGCTCCTGTCTTTTGCCCACTTTGCTATCAATTCTTTGCAGTTCGTTATTGGTTTTAGGCTTAATTACATATTCTTTTTTTTTTTTTTTTTTTGCGGTACGCGGGCCTCTCACTGTTGTGGCCTCTCCCGTTGCGGAGCACAGGCTCCGGACGCGCAGGCTCAGCGGCCATGGCTCACGGGCCCAGCCGCTCCGCTGCGTGTGGGATCTTCCCGGACCGGGGCACGAACCCTTGTCCCCTGCATCGGCAGGCGGACTCTCAACCACTGCGCCACCAGGGAAGCCCTTTCATTTATGTTTGTTTGCTTTAATATCTCTTAACGAGGATTTATAATTTCCTGTAGAAGTCTTGCTCATGTTTTGTTAGATTCATTTCTAGATAAGTGATATTCTCTGATCATATTACAAATGGCATCTTGTCTTTAACTTTCCAGTTGTTTGCTGTGTGTTTATAGAAATGCAACTGACTTTATTATCTTGCTAAACTCTGCAATTATTTCTAATAATTTATAAATTGCTTTGTGTTTTCTGTTAACAATCATATTTCTGCAAATAATTAAAATTTTACTTCCTCTTTTTCCAATTCTTAAGCATCTCATTTTTTGTTGTTGTCATTTTATTTCACTGGCTAGAACCTCCAATAAAATGTTGAACAGACGTAGTGATAGTGGGCATCCTTGTCTCATTTCAAATATTGAATCTGCCTTACATCCCTGGAATAAATACTTGATCACGGTATATAATTATTTATTGCTGAATTCTATTTGTTAATATCTTGTTAGGTATTTTTGTATCTATATTCATGAGAGATACTGGTCTGTAATTTTCTTTGTTTGAACTGTTTTTTTTTTCTGGTTTGATATCAGAGTAATACTAGCACCTTAAAATAAGTTGGGAAGTGTCCCCTCCTCTTTTATTTTTTGGAAGAGATTGTGTAAATTTTGATTTACTTCCTCCTTTAATGTTTGGTAGAATTCTATAAAACCATCTGATCCTGGAGATTTCTTTTTGGGGAGTCTTTTAATTACAAATTCAATTTACTTAATATTTATAGGGCTATTCAAATTATCTGTCTCTTATTGGGTGAGTTACAGTAGCTTGTGTGCTTCGAAAAATTTGTTCATTTCATCTAAGTCGTTAAAATTATGTGTGTAGAGTCGTTGGTAGTATTCCCTTACTACCCTTTTGGTATCAGTAGGGCCTACAGTAACATTCCCTGTTTTATTCCTGGTACTAGTAATTTGTGTCCTCTCTTTTTTCTTTGTCAGTCTTGCTAGAGGTTTGTCAATTTTATTGTTCTTTTCAAAAAACCAGCTCTTTATTTCACTGATTTTCTCTATTGTTTTTTGTTTTCAGTTTCATTGATTTCTGCTCTTTTTATTTCCTTCCTTCTTCGTTGGATTTATTTTGCTCTTCTTTTTCTAGGCCACTGCAGTTGGAGCTTAGCTCATCAGTATTGGATTTTTTTTTCCTAATGTAACCACTGTCATGACAATTGTTTTCTCCTATAGTTAAGTCGTCATTTCTCTTGCTGCTTTCAAGATTCTTCCTTTATCTTTAGCTTTCAGAAGTTTGGCTATGATATGTCTTGGTGTAGACTTCTTTGGGTTTATCTTCTTTGGATTTTGCTCAGCTTATTAAATCTGTAGGTTTATGTTTTATGCAAACTTAGAGTTTTCAGCCATTATTTCTTTGAGTTCTTTTCAGCCCTACCCGCTTTCTCTTCTCTTTCCAGGACTCTGATGACACAAATGCTAGATCTTCTGTTATTGTCACATAAGTCCTCAAGGCTCTGTTTTCTTTTCTGTCTCTCTTTCTCTGTCTCTGTCTGTCTCTCTCTCAGACCGTCTTCTCTGTGATGTTCAGATTGGGTAACTCCTATGGCTCTATCTTCCAAATTCACTGATGCTTTCCTCTGTCCCTCCATTCTAATCCATGTATGTCTATCCATTGACTTTTTATTTTGGTTATTGCATTTTGCAGTTCTGGCATTTTCATTTAGTTCTTCTTTATATTTTCTATTTCTTTGCTGAGACTTTACATTTTCTTATTATTTTCAAGTTAGTTCAAAATTGCCCATTGAAGCATTTTTATTATGGCTGCTTTTAAATTTTTCTTGGGTAATTCTAACATCTCTGTCACCTCAGTATTGGCATCAGTTGATTGCCTTTTTTTAATCAGTGTGAGATCTTCCTGATTCTTGATATGAGTGGTTTTTCAGTTCATTTTGGGCATTTTGTTACGGTATTCTTGATCCTACTTAAACTTCTGTTCATCTGGCGTCTACTAACATCACTCCAGCAGAGGAAGGGGAGAGATGCCTTGTTAGCACCAGGTTGGGGTAGAAGTCTAGGTTTCTCTTAAGAGTCTGTTGACATCTAAGGGGTGGGTCTCTTCATTATCGCCTGGCAAAGAAGGGGAGTCTAGCTCCCCAGTAGACCTCCACTGATAAGTCCATGGGAGGGAGGGGTAGGAGTGCCTCATTATCACCTCTCTGGTTACCTCCACCACACCATGATGGGGGATGGAGGGTGGCCTCATTACCAATGTGTGGTGTCAAAAGTCCTCTCTTACTAGGCCTTCCCTAATACCATCCTAGTGAGGAAAAGGAGGGCAACTTGTTACTGCCATGTGGGGGTAGAAGTCTCAGTACCCCACATGGTCTTCACTGGCATGAAGGAAGGACGTCTAATTACTGCCCAAGAGAAATAGAAACCTAGGCTCCTTACTTACCTTGCCTCTGACATCATCCCAGAACCAGGATTGGGGTATCTCTTTCAATTTTTTTTTATATATTTTGAAGTCATTTCATGATTTATCATTATTGTCATCCCTAATGATGCTCTTCTTTGGAAGGGGGCATCTTAAAGTCTATTTAATTAGATATACAATTTTTTTTCATTAGTATTCCCCTGCTTTTTTTTTTTTTTTTTATCTTTTTACCTTCAGTCTTGTTATATCATGATGCCTGAAGTTCGTCCATTGGAAACAGCATAATTCCGGGTTTTTTTCCAATCTGTCAACATCTGTCTTTTTATATTTATTATAATTATAGATTTTTGAACATTTTTTACCTACTTAATTTTTCTACGTCTTTTTAAAAAATTCACTCTATGATTTGTTTTTTAATTGGGTATCTCTATTTACCTCCTAATAAAACATCTTGAACACAAATACCTCACTTTCCCTTCAACCCTTATTTTGTTGATATTATTCAGACTTCCATACTTTTCAGATTATTATGCATAAACTATTTTATTTTCTTTCATGTTAGTAACTTTTTAAAGACAACAACAAAAAAGCTACCAAGGTATTAAATCATCTTTACTTCATATATTTATTGCAGCTTCTCCTAAATTTGCCTCTTCATTTTTTTAACTGCATCATCTAAAACTCTTTTCAATGAGAATCTTTGAGTGGGAAAACTTCTGAGGTCTTATGCATGACAGAATATTTTTATCCAGCTCCCACATTTAAATGACAAAATCCTAGATTCTAAATTGTTTTCCTTAAATATTTTTAAAATACCACTATTTCTTACATTCTTATTTTTTTAATATGACCTCAATCTAATCTCGTTCCTCTGAATGTGATCTGCCCTTTTAGAACTTTCTCTTGTTTCTTTGATACTATTTGACTGTAATATGTTTAAGGGCAGGTTTTCTTTATCACTCTAAGGTCTCTTTTAACATGAGTTCTTTCATCTTTTATTTTAAATTGTGGGAAATGTATTTCTTCAAATATTTTCTCTCCATTATTAGTTCTTTTATGGGACTCCTATTGTTCAGATCTTATCACTATTATTTCTTTCTTTCATAGCCTTTCTTTCGCATTTGTAATTTCTTGTCCTTTCATCCTTCTGGGAATTTCCTCAAGTCTATCTTCCAATTTACTAATTCATTTCTCAGCTGTATTTATTCTGCAACTTATCCCATTAGAATTCTTTATGTCAACTATCATACTTTTTTACCTAATATTTCTGCTTGATAATTATGTTTTGTTCTTATTTCATATTGTTAGTATTTTCCTTTTCTTATTTTAAATTTTTATTTTATTTTATTTTTTATTTTTATTGGCCTAGTTTTAAATTATTTATATGTCTTTCTAACAGTTCTGCTTCTGATGGAATATGTAATCTAGTGATTGTTTTTCTTTTGAAATAGTTGTGCTATTCCTACAATCTGTTATTTTGGGCTGGGAGCTCATTCTCCTCTAACGGCATCAGTTATTTTATCAGGCCAGACTTCAGCCCTTGTCAGCGTAATTAGTGCAGGAGAGGGGGTGGGGTGAACAGGAGATAGGGTGGAGGCACCAGAAAACCACACTTAATCATTCCTCTCCCAACAAAACAGCTCAGGTCAGGGCTTTGCTGTTTGCCCTTCCTGGGAGAAGCTACATTAAAAGACACCCCATCGTTTGTAAATCCTCAGTTTTGGGGATTTGGAGGAGAAACACAAGAAGTGGACAAGTAATCAGAGGTTGGTGTTTTTCTCAGCACCTCACAAGCTCAAGACTGCTGCGCTGTTCTGATTTTATTTTTGAGGACTTTTGGATCAGAGCTCCGAGTCACTGCAGGTAAAAGGTGGGGACTTTCTGGTCCCCAGGCAACGTTGGGAGAAGTAAGAATAAAACTCCAAATTCCTAAGCTCTCTTCCTATCGTACCCTCCCACGGACACGCTGAGTCACCTCTTGTCCCAGGTCAAAGTCTCACCTCTCCCCAAACACAAACTCACTACTTCCCATCAGCTGAAGTCACTCCAGGAATTTCTCATAGTTTTCTCCATAGTTTGGTATTTTCTCTCCACAGGCAATGATTCTCAATCTTGGCTGCATGTTAGAATTACCTGGGAAGATTTTAAAAAATCATAATGCTTAAGCCACACCCTAGAACAATTAATTTAGACGCTCCTGGGATGGGAAAAAGGCTCATTTTCAAAAACAATGTGCAGCCAAGGTTGAGAACTACACTCTAGCTCCTGCAGGTTGATCTTGCAGGTAGAAACCAGCAGTTGGGCTAGTTTAGTATCTTGGTAAAAACTAAAATCATAAATGGCCTCTCCATTGCCAAACAGAAGGCTTTTCTAGCTCTTCAATCTCATGGGTACCTACCTCCATGGCACTTGGCCTGCTCTCTTGAAAGTCTTCCCTCTGGTTGCTGAGACTGTACACTGCCTTGGCCCTTGTCTAACCATCTGCACAGCTGCTCTTTCTCCCTCCTCCCCATCAAAACCCTAAAGTTGGTTGCTTTTCAATATTCATAGTCTATGGTTCTTTCTCTCCAAGAACTCTGCCACCAAGTATGTTTATAAAACAACATCTCCAGCCCTAGTCCCTCTCGCAAGTTCTTTCTCTTACACACCTCTACGTGGATGTCTTGTTGGCATCTCAGATGCCACATAAATGTGTAAAATAGAACTCATAATTTCTGCATAAAACAGCTCCCCCTTATGACTTCCTTCCATCAATCCAGTCACCATTTTCAGGGTCATCTTTAGTTCTTCCTTCTACAGTCTATTTCCAAAGTGCAGTTGGACTTTTTTGTGCACTACCACTTTTACATCCTTATTTCCGTCTTTCAAGTACACATCCTAAGAATTTCCTGTCTAGACTACTGAATCAGCCTTTTGTTTAATTTCCCTTCTCTTGATACTCCCTACCACAAAGTAATCAATACCCCACAGTCAGATTATTCAATACAGGATACAATTCCAATCATGACACTCACAACCTATTGCTCAAACCCATTAATAACTCATCAACCACTTACATTCAAAGTACAAACCTCCCGGCATCCAATTCCCTTAAGCAAGGCCCAAACTATCTTTCTGGCCACATATGCTAGTATTTCTTCACATTCGATTTTTTTAAGTGGGAAGAACACAAATTTTAATAATATTTGGTTTCAAATTCCAATCTGCTGTTAGAATCTTGGATAAGTTCCTAAACCAACATGAGTCTCAGTTTCCACAACTAAAACGACAAACAAAAAAACAAAAACAAAAAATAGAGATAATAACTAACAGGACTATTAAGTATATTAAATGCAATTATGTATAAATTATAATATTATGATATTTTTATTAGCTCGTCAACACCCTACTGCACCTGGTTTAAGCCTTTTATGAATTAGGAGATAGGAAAGATTTTTTGATTTTTGTCTTCTGTTTAATTTAGTCATTATATGTAGTTGTTTCTCCTGGTTATGTTCTAGGCCAAGGGCTGACAAACTATTGCCCATAGGCTGAACCCAGCCTGGGCTTAACCCAGACTCATCCAATCATTTCAGTGTTGCCTATGGCTGCTTTCACACTACAACAGCAAAGGTGAGTAGTTATGACAGACAGGACATGGCCTGCGAAGACTTAAATATTTATCTTTCCCTTTATGGAAAAGGTTAGACCCTTCTAGGCTCTCTTCCTTTCCTCACTCCGTATTCTCTCCCCAGGTGTGACGGTTTTAAAATATGTTCACAAATTCTTTAACAAACTCACTTCAAAAGGTGGAGCCTATCTCCATCCCCTTGACTATGGACTCAATTTAGTGACCTGCTTATAACAAACAGGATGTGACAGACATGACAGTGAGTGGCTTCTTAGGTTAGGTTGTAGAAGGCCTTGTGACTTCCATCTTGCTCTTTTGGATCAAGAAGCCAACCACCAGGTCATGAAGACGCCCAAGCAGCCTAAGGGGAATCCCAGGTAGAGAAGAACTGAGGCCTCCTGCCAACAGAGACCACCCTGCGTGAATCACTTTCAGGCGCAGTGGAGCCTTCAAATGAAAACTTGCTGACTACAGCCCCAGGCAACGTCTTGGTTGCAAACCCCACAAGAGACCCCAGACCAACCACCTGGCTAAGCTACCCTGACCCATAGAAACTGTGAGGATAATAAATGCTTGGTGTTGTTTTAAGCCACTAAGTTTTGGACTAATTTTTTATACGGCAATAGGTAACTATTACATTGGCCAACATCTGGTTCCCATCTACAGGCCAAAGACTTTCAAATGTACAACCACAGCCTGGACCTTTGTATGTAACTGCCTCTTCTGCATTTCTGAGATATCTCAAAGGTATCGAAAACCTAACGTACGCAAATTTATGGTCTCTTCCCATTCAAATATGATCTTTCTCCAATACCCTCCTTCTCAGGAAATGGCACAATGAGTTGAATCCATAAGCTGCAAAACTGGACACATGTGATATTTCTTTCTCCTTCATACCCTATATCCAGCCCATTGCTAAGTCCAGCCAAAGTACCTGCTAGATAGCTCTCAAATCAGAGCACGGCTCTCCAGCAGTACTTGGAAGACAGTTTTTCTTTGTCTCCGGCATTTGTTGCTTATGAGAAGTCTCCTATCAGAGCAACATCCTTTGGAGCTAAGCTGTCTTTCCCTCTGATAGCTTTTGAGATTTTCTCTGCATCCTGGAGCCCAAAAGTGGATTTGTTTTTATTTATCCTACCTAAGATGTAGTGTAATTTTCTGTCGGAAGACGTAAATAGCTCTTCAGTTCTCGGAAACTTGTAACCATTGCCTCCTCCTTTTAACTATCCTCTCTATTCCCTCTCTATTAGTCAGAGTCCATTCAGGAGACAGAACCCACACCAGTGATTTTAACAGGCATAAGTGAATCTAAAGAATTGTTAATCAGGCAAGAGGTAAAAAGGAGGCACCAGGGTATGTAGATAGTAACTGCAGTAGGCTGTTACCCCCACTAGGGTTAGGGGAATAAAAGGATAAGAATGGGATTATTAAAATTTAGAAGCTTAGGGCTTCCCTGGTGGCACAGTGTCTTTAAGAATCCGCCTGCCAATGCAGGGAACATGGGTTTGATCCCTGGTCCGGGAAGATCCCACATGCCGCGGAGCAACTAAGCCCTTGCGCCACAACTACTGAGCCTGCGCTCTAGAGCCCGTGAGCCACAACTACTGACTCCCATGCCCTAGAGTCCATGCGCTGCAACTACTGAACCCACGCGCCATAACTACTTAAGTCCACGCTCCATAACAACTGAAGTCCGCGTGCCTAGAGCCCATGCTCTGCAACAAGAGAAGCCACCACTATGGGAAGCCCACACACCACAACAAAGAGTAGCTCCTGCTCGCCGCAACTAGAGAAAGCCCATGTGTAGCAACAAAGACCTAATACAGCCAAAAAGAAAATAAATAAAATTTTTTTAAATTTAGAAGCTTGGAGGAGGGAGTCTGCATAACTAAAACTAATACCTTTGAGGAAAGCGTGCCGGCCAGCTGGTACTTGGTTTCTGAAAGGATACAATGAGGCTGGTTATACAAGCTTTGGGAAAACTGCAAATTGGAATTACTGCTGCTACTGGAATGAACTGCTACTACCAGGACAGGCATTAAACATCGTTCCCTAAACCCACTTATCTACGCTCAGCACCCAATAGGCCAAGTTTTCGGCATATGTCAATTTCCCCCTTGCTTTCAAGCTCAGCTGTGTATTGTAAGTGTGTCTGGAACAGATAGGAGTGATCCCTCACCTGCTTTGTCAT